>NW_019397464.1:3198-47609 GCF_000591075.1 Eurytemora carolleeae | reverse complement strand
GGGGGGGGGGGGGGGGGGGGGGAAACGAAACTAAAAACTAATATACACCCCTGAAAAAAGACTTGCATTACAGAAATATAAATTTACCTCTTTAGACTTTCTAGGAATCTGTAAAAGCACGGGAGTCCGCCTCCAGGAATTGCTCTACGGAATCTAAATATAGATTTAATTCGTGGATTTTGTCATGTCAATTTTGTGTCAAGTTTAAAAGAAATTTAATGGTTCTGCTTCCCACAGTTTATGATTTATGAATCAGTTATGAATTGTTTTAAACATCATGATTAATTGGGATATAAAGAGGATCCACCAAGTTAAAATTGAATTTATTTGTTTGGAAGGTTTGCTTTTATAAATTTTATAACATTTTAACGTACAATTTTCAAATCAACTATGTACTATCAAAATCTATGCAAACTCTTATTTCAAAAATACCACAGAAAAAAATGTAACATCTACATGAGCATGAACCCTTAGACTATTCTAAAGATAATTTTGAACTTTTTCATTTGTTATAGAAATGAAGTATTTTTGAATCAAAAACATTAATTTGGTAAAACTGACCACTAAGAGAATGCATACTAGCCGAGCGCATAGAAAAGTACCTGGAGTTGAACCCTTCGCAGGCATTATTGGTTCGAATGTAGTGGGTTTTCTCAAAGACAGACCATTCCTCGGGTGGATAGGTCGGAGTTTGAAGCCTTTCTGAAAAGATAGACATCAATTGAAGAAAAAAAATTTTAAGTCATATTCTATGTACACAGAAAATAAAGCTTTATTGTTTGTCATTCCAGTAAATTCTCCTAAAATAAAATTTTGAATAGTGAACTTTTCGTGTTGAACAACAAATTTGGGGTGTATAATTTTCAGATATATATATTATATTATATATATGGCCCAGATGACAGACCTAGCTTTCATTAGGGAGAACGTTTTGACTAGAAATTGTCTTTAACATAAACTAACCAAAAATAAGAACTTCCAGCATGTTTTAACTAATATTATGGCCGTCGCGGTTGACCCCCCTTGCATGGTGCTATGGAAACGCCTCAACACGGAAATGTCTCAACTCGGAAATGCCTCAAAATAAAGCGGAAACCCCTCAAAAACCGGTTTTTTTGAGGCGTTTCCGCAATTTCTGCAAGAAAAACGGAAATACCTCTAAACCCAGTTTTTGAGGGGTTTCCTCTTTATTTTGAGAACCAGGTTTGGGTTTGGGTTTCGGATCGGAGCAAGGTTTGATAGGACCTGGAGAAATTGGAGCAGAACCAGGTTTGGAGCTGGATTGGAATAGTTTGGAGTTAGGTTTCGGGACGGAGTAAGGTTTAATTGGACCTGGAGAATTTGAGGATGAACCAGGGGCAAAACTCGGAGAGGAAACAGGTGCAACTGGGCGGGAAAGGGCGTCATTCTTTCTCCATGCATGCGTCCGCGGGCAGGTGCCTGAAGCTGAAAACAGCACGTGTGCGCAGAATTTTTTAAATGCCCCATATATAATTGTAGGTCAGATGTGCAGTATAGCGGATGGGCAATTTAGGACGGATGGGCGAAATGACAATGAACCCCGAGAAAAATCTCTGAACTCGATGTGAGGAGTTTTTTTATGTTAAAGTTAATAATTATTAAAATTATAGATAGCGGATGGACAATAGGACGTGATAACCCTAATTTTCTTGATCGGACTGGTGTACCAACTCAATTTATAAAGTCAGAAACAATTTTTCATTATTGTTTGAGGGATCCATCCCCCCCCCCCGAGGGCTCAATATCTGCCCATCCGACCTACGAAAAATGGCCATCCAACCTATAGAATATTGCCCACTCGGCCTTTGAAAAATGCTCATCCGACCTACGAAAAATGCCCATCCGACTTACGAAAAATGCCCATCCGACCTACAAAAAGTGCCCATCCGACCTACGAAAAATGCCCATCCGACCTACGAAAAGTGCCCATCCGACCTACAAAACTGAGTGGCCGTCATGCTACAAAAGCTGCTGAATGTAGGTCAGATGTTGCAGTAGGTCGGATGGGCAGCATAGCGGATGGGCAATAGGACGGATGGGCAGTAGAGCGGATCAACATTACCTTTTTAAGCGTCTTGCTAAAGTCGTCTTCAATTTCGTTGTCTTTTATCTGAAAAGAAATTTAGAGTGTACACTTTTCACAAATTCTTGGCGGGTAATTTACATTTACATATTAAGTTTTTATTATTGATGAACTGGGCCCGTCCTAGAATACGATATTTGGACTCCCCCCCCTCCTATCAATTTCGAAATTTCCAACATATATCCATGTGTTACTCAATTCCTAACTCTGAATGATGTATTAAGTTAGATCTTATACAATGGATTTTTAACTACTCAATTTTTCGCCGATAAATGAAAGTTGCTCTAATCGTTTTGACAACAAAACAATAAAGTTCCGGAAGGACACGACGATCACTGTGTGGGGATGCGCGACGCGATCCGTTAAGTATTTTGGAAGTTATGGTTATTGACGATTTTCAGGACGAACGACTTAGAAAACCCGAAATGCCGGCTCAACTATCGAAACTCTATACAAATACGCAATTATTGTGAAAATAAAAATTCCAAAATTATTTAAAATAAAAACTTACAAGGTCTGTAAGTTTCGATACTTTGCTCATTTTTAAAAATTGCATTAACTGAAGATTTATATAGCCTTTCGATGTTCGAGCCGGCATTTTGCTTTTTAAAAGTCCGACATGGTTAAACTCGTCATTTTCGTAAAAAATCAATGTTTTTTGGCCTGTACGTCGCCGAAACGTATCGGATTGCATCGCCAACCCCTCTAAATAGTTGATATAATTCAACCTCATATTTTATCTTTTCTGGATTAAATGATTTTGAGCCACCTTTATTTTTGGTCATCTAGAAAATCGAGATCCTTTCAGTCAATATCAATTAAGAATTACTAATCTTCATGAAAAATGCTTTTCAGAGATACCCTACTTCACTATTTGCAGGTGGACGCGCAGAGGAACCCCATCAAGTACACCGCAGTGGAGAACAGAATCATTGAAAATTAACATCAAGAACTTCATCATAATTTTTTTTACTTAAATCCTGTTTTTTTTGTCCAGTTACTTACCTCACCATTAATTTTTCTGTTTTGTCTAGCTACTTAGCATATCCTTTAAAAAAAATTCCGACATATTGAGATTTAAAGTTCGTCCAACGTCAACTTCGACTAATTCGTCTGAAAATTAAGTATTCACAATCAAAAAGTCGCTATACGCTATAAGTTGTCATGACTTATAGACTTAGAGACTTAATTTTTATGTTTTTGTCTAGCTAAATACCATATCCTTTGAAATAAGTGCCGGCATTTTGAAATTTCAAGTTCATCCATCGTCCAATTTGACGAATTTGTCGGAACATTTTCATCTATAAACTACTAGAAGTCGCTATACGTTGTTAGTTGTCATTTTTCGACTTAAAGACTTAATTTTTATGTGTTTGTCTTGCTAAATACCATATCCTTTGAAATCAGTGCCGGCATTTTGAAATTTAAAGTTCGTCCAGCGTCCAATTTGACGAATTTGTCGGAACATTTTCATCTGTAAACTACCAAAAGTTGCTATAAGTTGTTAGTTGTCATTTTTCGACTTAGAGACTTAATTTTTATGTGTTTGTCTAGCTAACTACCATATCCTTTGAAATCAGTGCTGGTATTTGCAAATTTCAAGTTCGTCTATCGTCCAATTCGACGAATTCGTCGGAAAATCTTTATCTATAAACTACCAAAAGTAGCTATACGTTGTTAGTTGTCATTTTTCGACTTGAGACTTAATTTTTATGCTTTGAAATCAGTGCCGGCATTTGAAAATTTCAAGTTCGTCCATCGTCAAATTCGACGAATTCTCCGGAACATTTATACACTTTAAGTTGTCATTTTTCGTCCTAGAGACTTAATTTTGCAGTTTTTGTCTGCTAACTACCATATACAGGCTCGGCATTTTGAGATTTCAAGTTCGTCCATTTTCAAAATCAAAGAAAAATAAGTAAAGTATTTAAAATTTAGGATCTATGTAAAAAATAGATGATAAAGTTCTTGATATGTTGATTTTCTATAGCTCACTTCTCCACTGCTATGTACTTGATGGGGTTCCTCTGCGTGTCCACATCCACATAGTTGATTAGGATATCTCTGAAAAGCATTTTTCCCGAGAATTTGGAATTAGGAATTGGATTTTTCAAAATAAAGGTGCTCAAAATCGTTCGACCAGAAAAGAATACCAGAACGTTTTGATTTAAATCAAATACTGAGCATCCAGAAGAACTGTTAAGGAAAAGTTAAGACATATTTCCGCATACAACAAAGTTAAACGGCCACCAATAATGTTTTCCAATCATAACATAAAATCTTTCACATATTCAACGACCTTAAAAATCATTTCACGTCAAAAGGTTCCATTTTAATGGAATGAGAACATTAATAAAAATATGATTTGATACCTAACTCGACCCATTTTCAGTAACTATAAATTTTGACCTCCAGAGGAGGTCATGCAAAGGTGGAGGTCAACTACTGCTAGGGTGAAATAACATTCTTTTACAAAATAGGATCCTTCTAATGAAATCAAATCAAACACTAAACATTACATTATACTTAGTCTCAACAGATCTTGACATATTCGAGAGCATAATAGAGAAGAGGTCAAACCAGAGGTCAAATATCTGTGTTTTTGTTGCCACACGTTTTATTTGTTTGCTAAAAGTATTAAAAATTGTCTGGTCATTCTGAAATGAATGAGTTGGTGTGAACCAATTGGTAGTTTCCCAATTTTAAAGTTTATGGAAGTCATAATGGAGGTTGTTGACCTCCGATCCAAAATTGTGTTCTTGATTCGTATAGATTATGACATTAAGATGCTGCATGCAAAATTTCAGCCTTCTATGACAATTTTTAGGACCAAATGCAGCCTGTACAAAATGTGGTGTCACTTAGCGTAAAATTGACCCCATTTTCGGCTATGGCCGCCGAAAAAGGTCACTGCGCCAATTGCGCACCTTTTTATCATTATCCCCTATCAATTGCGGTTCTAAAAATAAAAAATAAATACAAATCTAGTAAGTTTTGGGAAAATGGCGAAAATGAGTGGTTTTTAGCCTTAAAAGTTCAATGTGTCTTAATTTGGAAGTCGTAAGACTGACCTAGGTAACTTCCTAGAAAACGATTTTTGGCCCCCCCCCCCCCCTCCTATCAATTTGTACATGGATCTTATTTGTTAGACATGGATATAATTGACCATGTGGCCGCAGCGCTCGGTCCCCGAGCCTGTCCTAGCCGCAGCGCTCGGCCCAGAAAGTGTCTTAACTAACCTAACCCTTGGCCGCAGCGCTCGGCCCCCTGGCCTGTCCTTGCTGCAGCGCGCGGCCCAGAAAGTGTCTTAACCTAACCTAACCCTAAACAATACTACATAAATACTTATTTGGTCTTGTTCAGGTGTGTCTTAACCTAACCTAACCTAAAATAATAATAAAAAAATAATAATAATATTCTTGCTGAAAAATTAAATATAAGTGGTCATGTACAATTTATAGGAAGGGGGGGGGGGTCCGAAAAGCGTTCTCTAGAACAGACCCCAGAATCTCGGTCCGTTCTTTATGTATGTCATATGTTTTCACTTTATTTATTTTCAGATCAAATTATCAGGATGGTTAGGACCAAGGCCAGTGCTGCGACAATGAGGGCGGTAGGAGGAAAGGCACCATCGTAAGTATAATTTATTGATTGTGTAAGAAAGATTAATTTCCCTGGCAAGCATCGCATCGGCTCATCCGACCTAAGTGGGGTAGATGTTCTAGAGAATGCTTTTTTTTGCCCCCCTCCACCCCTCCTAACAATTTTTGTGCGTGACCAATATTTTTCAATAATTAAAAATATTTATTTTGTACAATTTCAGGGTAAGGGTAGGTAAAGACCTTTTTTAGATGAGCGCCACATGTCCAACTTTGAATATGTTTATTTAAATTTACCATATTTAAATCCTTAAAAATGCGTTGGGAGTTATTTTTTGTTACACTCCTCTTCATTTCGGTTTCCTCTAGGTCATTTTCCATGGCATAGTTTCCCTTAACGGTGAAGCTTTTAAGTGTGTCATAGCCGGAGCTCCGATGAATACGATTTTTTATCTATGTTGTAATTATTCAAAATTGATGTATTTTTTAGGAAAGGATTTCACAGTTCTAGTGCCAATAGGGCTTCTGCCAGCCGTGCTATAGCGAGAGCATCAGCATCTGCACTCAAGAAAGCAGGAATAGGTGCGTAATAAAAAAGTTAAGAACTTTTTACAATAAAGCCCAAAGAAGATTTAAACATTTTCAAGCTGGTTTTGGGTTTAAAATGTTACATTGCTTTGTAAAATTTAACTTCATTTTTTTATACATATAAAATGTCAGTTTGTCTTTCAGCACAAAAATCTACAAAATTGAGTTATTGTTCCTCTCCCAAAAAAGGCAGTTAAAAGGTATATAATATAAAATAAATTACACCAGAGTTTTCCCACAAGAACTTCAAGGAAAAGTTTACATCTTCTTTTGTTTGGCTTTGAATATAAAATATTCAGTTAGGCGGCTTGTTAATTAATTCAGGTGAAGAAAAAAAAAACATTTATTTGTTACAAAAATTTCTACGTTAACTTAATTTTTTAGAGAAATTATTTCATCTCACCAAGCAGCTATTTAACTGACAACAATCGATATAATTGGGAAAGGGAAAGTCTCTTACGTACATTGTACAGCGCGTACATTGTCATTGTACAACGTACATTGTCATTGTACAACGTAAATTGTCATTGTACAACGTACATTGTCATTGTACAACGTACATTGTCATTGTACAACGTACATTGTCANTCGGGAAAGTAACTTCTGAATTACATTGTACAACGTACATTGTCATTGTACAGCTTACATTGTCGTTGTACAACGTACATTGTCGTTTTACAACGTACATTGTCGTTGTGCAACGTACATTTTCATTGTACAACGTACATTGTCATTGTACAACGTACATTGTCATTGTACAACGTACATTGTCATTGTACAACGTACATTGTTTTTGTACAACGTACATTGTCGTTGTACAACGTACATTGTCATTGTACAGCGTAAATTGTCGTTGTACAATATACATTGTCGTTGTACAATATACATTGTCGTTGTACAATATACATTGTCGTTGTACAACGTACATTGTCGTTGTACAACGTACATTGTCATTGTACAACGTACTTTGTCATTGTACAACGTACATTGTCATTGTACAACGTACATTGTCAATGTACAACGTACAATGTTCAGTGTAGATTGTACATGGCGGTACCTAGATAACAAAGGGTGTATAGATGTTAAGTGCAGGTTAAGCAAATAATTCAAAAAATAATTCTCTTTTTCGTGTTTGTATCCTAAAATGTCCGATTATAACTCACGAACCCCTTGAGTCTCAAGTTTTGAAAAGGGAACTGGAAAGAACCTCGGGAATGTTCTTAGCCTAATTTTGAGATTCTAAGTTGTGTGGTTCCACTTTTATAGAGGGGAAAAACTAATTTCGCAATTTACGACCCAGTGCGGGTAAATGGCGGGAGTAACTATGAGTACCCTGGGCAAAGCTGGGTCCTCAAGGTAGTTGAATATGTTGTCTTTAGGTGGAGGAGGTCCAAGCTTAAGGAACAGTTACAAAGCTCAGCCTATTCCAGACTTCCAGAAACCTATCACTAACTTCTTTAAGAGGTATTTATTGTTTCATTAAATATTAAAACAGTATTTTGAATACTTTATTTTGTTAAGTATTTATTTACAAAAAGAAGATATTGTGTTTATTCCGTTTTTGTGTTACACTTTTCCCTTATCATTTTCACTCCATCGGCCCTCAGGGTCATTTTATCCGTTTTACCCTCTTCCCTAATGTGTTTCACACAATTGCTACAATGATTCAATTTTTTAATGATCAAGGATCTAAAATGATCCAATCACTCACTCATTAGTTCAATGATAAACTGATAGGATGTTTAAATGGCTCAATCATTAACAAGTTAATTCAAGCATTCTGTCATTTATTCATTCATTCTTTCAGTCATCCTAGCATTAAATGAATCAATTCAATCATTCCAGCATTCAATCATTCATCCTAAGATTCAGCCATGCAACCAGTGCTTAGGATCCAATTAATTTTGATGCGGATCCGGATCCTGGATCCGAACTGGAAAAAAATGGGTCCAGATCCAGGTTATCTATTTAAAATTTACTGAATGTTTTTAACAAAGCAAATTTTTCAAATTTTTTGTCTTTTTTCGCTTATTTTTATGCTAAAACTTGATGAACCATTCAGAAATCAGGAAATTTTTATTATCTCTCTTTTTTCAATAGTTCAGATTTGGGTTTTGAGAGTAAAATTTTTTTTGCAGTTTTTGGTTGATATTTTGCCCCTTGGATCCGGATCCGTGGATCCTCATATTTATCCGGATCCTGGAAGCCAAAATCTTGCGGATCCAATGGATCCGGATTCTAAGCACTGCTTGCAACCATTTAACTATTTAATTTATTCAATGAAATTCAATTATTTAATATCTAAATATTATTTTGTTTATAGGGATCCCAACGCCCCGCCTCCCCGGGAGAAGACGGAAGAAGAAAGATTGAAGGAAGAGGAAGATAAGAAGGATTTAAAGGGGAAAGGAAAGGGAAAAGGTATTAAAACATAACACTTGACCCCGCATCGGCTCATCCTGCACATTCACTAAAAAAATGAGCTCAGATGATCTCTGGTGGTGGATGCAAAGATAAGGGGGACTATAATTTCTTGATTTGCCTTTTTTATAGTGGTTCACCAACAATTCTCTTTAAATCGAGAAACCCATTTATTTATAAATAAGACACGGAGAAAATTATCTTTGAGGTTGGAGAGGGGGGGGGGGGGTTCTATTCCTTGCTTATTTGTCATAATTTAGCCTAATCAAATTTGAAATACTAAATTGAATACACCTCGGGAAAGTAACTTCTGAATTAAAAATATTTTCAAAGTGCTTCCTATTTACTATTTGGGTGGATGAAAGTGTAACTTCTGAAAGCTCAGCATACCCTAGATGCTAAAAATATTGAAAAAAAAGATTTGAAATAAAAATTTTAACCTAACTTAATTTACAGGGATACCCACAAAGGATGAGACTGTAAAGAGGACTTGAAACTCTGTTGGTCACCCTGTAAATAAAAAAATACCAAGACAAAATTGTATTCAATAGAGTATTATTTTTATCTAATTCTGTTTTATTAGGTAAAGGAAAGAGTTCAAAAAGAAAGATTGAGGAGACGGAGGAGAAAGAGAATCAAGAAGAGAACCAGGACGAAGCATCTCCTGCTAAGAAACAGAAGGTGGTGAAAGAGAAGAAGGAGAAGGTGGTGAAAGAGAAGAAGGAGAAGGTGGTGAAAGAGAAGAAGGAGAAGGTTGTTAAAGTAAAGAAGGAGAAAGTGTTGAAGGAAAAGAACGAAAAGGCTAAAAAGATGACTAAGAAGGAAAAATTAGAAGAAGAGAAAAAGAAAAAGGTTGGATATTTTTAATTTTTTTCAATTTTTTTCAGGGGTTGATTTTTTTTAGAGGTTTTTGGTTTGATTTTTTTAGAGGGAAGTGAATAAAGTGGAGTTTTAGTACTGTTTACACAAAAATTCAAAAACCTAAAACATTCCTGATGGGGGAGGGGGATAATTTTACAGAAAATAAACCCCAATTTTTACATTAGTTTTTATTACATAATCTTATTAAGTATTTATTAAAGGAGAAAGGAGATGGGGAGGTGGAAGAGGAAAAGGAAAAGGACTGCGAGAAGGAAAAAGAATCAGAAGATGAGAACAATGAAGATGTTAAAGATCAGAATAATGAAGAGGAGAAGACTCAAGAAGAAGAAGAGGTAGAAGAATATAATGAAGATGTAGAAGAGAAGGAAGAAGAAGAAAGTCCTAAACTAGAAAAGAATGGACTCATCGATGATTCTGACGACGAATAAAGAAAAATAATTTATTAAACAGAGACCTCAAGATGAAACCAATACAAAAATATTATACACACTGAACTTTGAACATATCACTTAGCAAATATACATTATAAAAAAACAACGTCAGAAATTCTCGAATCATTAAAACATTGTCTTTTGTCTTATTTTAATACTATTTCCTCGAGTTTAAAGAAAAGTCGAAGGTTCGCTCAATGTTAAAGAATGCATACTTACACTCCGTAAAAGAGAAGTTTCTGTTTTATTATTTATAGGAATGTATCTTGCCCGCCGGAAGTTATGTAAAGGTTACATTCGTGAGGTTGAGCTAATTTTGAATTGAAAATTTTAAGAGAATTATACACCAATTATTATATTAAATATGCTTTCTTTATTTAAAAAAAATATATTTCGATAATTTGATGATTTACTGAAGCATTTCCTGTTTATTATACAGGGTGCCCCAATAAACATGGGAATTCAGTGACGAATTCGATATCGTCTTTTCAAATAATTCTTTGATTTAGTATAGAGATACCTACTGAGAAAGCTGTCATCCGTAAGAGTTTTGTCTGCTATGTTTAAAATTTGTTTGTTTATGTTTTGACTGCATAAGTTGTTGTACTTAGTAAAACAAGAAAATTGCAGTATACAAACAGAGTAAACTTGTCCGTATTCACTGTTCATCTTGCGGAGACATTACAGACACATCTTTACATAAAATAAACTCTAGCACACATAATAATATTATGGCTTTTGAAATTAGGTATTACAATGCTAATTCATAACAAAGACGATATCGAATTCGTCACTGAATTCTCATGTTTTTTTTTGGGACACCCTGTATTTGGTTGTCAATTTAGACTTTAATAGTTGGTGGTACAAGTGGAAGGTGAATCGGGTTCACGAGACGACTATACGGTATTTACTCAAGTCTTTTATTTTACATTTAATGTTCCCTATACTATGAACTTCTTTCAATTAATTTTTTGAGTTTATGTCGTCATTTAAGTCTCATTCTTTGTGGGTAACCCTGCGCTAGAAAGAGGTTTACAATTACGTTAATACCTAAGCAGTTCTAGTTGGTTTATGTTGGGATTGGGTTTTTTATTTCAAGCTTTAAACGAATTTAAGGTTAACATTTTTAATACCTAAGCAGTTCTAGTTGGTGTATGTTGGAATTGGGCTTTTTTTATTTCAAGCTTTAAAAGAATTTAAGGTTAACATTTTTTAACATATTTGTAATGGGATCCTTGGGATTGGACAATTTTAGCTTTAGCATTTTTATCTGTTTTCGCGATTATATTAATTTATTGAAAACACAATTTTGGTACAGTTGTTTCGACTTTTATTAAATACGAGCAGAAGGGTCCAGGCTACACAGGAGTGTGCCAAAAAAATCAGCCCATTCGGTCCAGCTGTTTGGCCAGCTATAGGGAACATATATACCATTGTCTTGTTCTATTATACAGATTAATAAATCAAACAAGTCAATTATATATATATTAATAAAATTTTTGAAATACTATGTATACCAAAATCCCCCCTCTCCTTAGCATTGTCAGACTGAAGTGTTAACTAAAACAAATCTGTAAAGTTTAACCCGAACAGTTCTCCTCGTAAATTCTAATTCATGGCTCTGTATCTGGACAAGTTAGACAACTGTGTGAACTTGTGAACTCCTTATTCTCAATTTTACCATTTTTAGACTTTAATCGTTTTCAAATTTGGCTATACAATGAGACCCATAAGACTAAGGAATAGGAATACGACTGTAAGACGAAAGTTTAGTGTGACTCATTTCACTGAATAACTAAATCAAACTATTGTTCAAACTTCTTGCTTATTTACATCAGAAGTACAGAGTTACCCACAAAGGATGAGTCTTTAATTAAAACTACTGAAATAAACTGATTATTTATCTTGTGGTTATCCCTTATATATAAACTTAAAAGAGTTATCAATAGAATTTGCAAAGAAAATAAGTAGTGCACTGAAATTTATTAATGTTAGGCATATATAATATATATAATTGTTTGGATGTCCGATCATAACTCATGAACCAATTAACCGATTGTCTAAAATTTTGATTGAGAATTTCAGGAGACACACTGGAATTTTCTCACCTTGGTTTTGAGATTCTAACTTGAGTGGGTCGACTTAAAAGAGAAAAAGTGCGGGTAAATGACGTGAGTAGCTGAGTACCCTGGGCAACGCTGGGTTCTTAAGCTAGTATATGTCATTAAGATGGTTCAGTTTACCCAACGTTGTAAAAATGTTATATTTCCTTAAATGTAAAGGCAAAATTAAGTGAATATTTTTGATATTTAAGGTCTTTGAAAACAACTCCTTTAATTCTTAGTAAGAATAATTTCGACATATATCTAAAAGAAATTCTGAAAACATCTTTATCATCACATATCTACAATTTATTGTATAAAATTGCGAATTATGTGCAAAATTATTGCTTTTACACAGCAATTTGTTCAGTATTTTTTCACTGGAAAATTAAAGCAATAGTAATTTAGCCAGAGGGGCTTACATTTTTTCTTTAAAGGGGGGGGGCTCTGTCTCAAAGCCCGGCTGTGGTATTTTGTCTCAAACTAAATTTTAAATTTTAAATTTTCTTGGTGAAAAAGTAACCAATCAAAAATAAAAAGTTCTTAAAATGGTTCATACCACCCTATTTTATTTATACAACCCATTCATTTTAAATCAGATGAGATTTAATTTTTACTTAATATTTTTTTATATTTTGAAAAGAAATATGAAAATTGTAAATTTTCAACAAAATTATGATTTTAATCTTACTTTGTGCCAAGTCCCAACATAAAATTCTTCTTCAATCTTGAAAATTTTACAGATTTTACAGATAGCTGTAAAAAGTTTAAATCCAGCAAGATAGAAAATGTATCAGAAAGTTTGCTTTATTGAAGTAATAAAATTGAATGTATGCACTTTACATGGATTGTATGATGTACACATCAGTCTTTTTTTAAAGAAAAAAGTTAAATTACGTGAATACTAGAAACTTTAAAAATAGATGAAATACCCGCCATATCTATAATATACGTACACTCAGATTGTCTTCTGTTTGTATCCAATCGGACCAAATTTTTTTTTGGGATCTCACACGACCCAAGGGGAGGTTTATGGATGATAAAAATTTCAAAATTCGATTTTCATTAAATTTTGAAAATCCACGATTTTTTTTTAAATCCGATCTTTTTTATACATAGAGAAGATGTTCCTAAATGAAATAGAAGATGGGCGCGACTAAAAGCCAAGTTTCTTACATTATGTCATGAAATCAGGGGTGGATACATGATTTAAGTGAGGGGAGTGCTAGATTTATTTCGGAACAAAAAATTTTTTAAGATAGATATTTTTTTCTGTTCTGCACTAGGTTTTCTTTCCCTTAAGTGCTATTTAGAAGCTGTTTTGAAATATAAGGGTGTGCAAAGGTCCTGCTGCCCCCCCCCTGTATTCGCTCCTGCAGGAAACGTTTTACGTTTTACAGATGAGATTTCATTAATTTATCCTTCATATTTTGCTAAATTATTCTGTTACAATGCGTTCTAAAGTGATTTTCTCCTAAGCCATTACAACTTATTGGTCCTGATCCGGCCACAAGAAGGGGGGGGATTTTTCAGAATTTTTAAATTTTATTTTAAAGAAAGAAGATCAATTCTACTAAATTAACAGTTTTGTGTACAATGATGTACATAGAAGTTTTAACTTACAGCCTCCATTTTGCCTATCGTTAAGCCTCAAAATTGTCTGAATTTCGAAAACAATCATTTTAGTTTTTTTTATTTAAGGCTTTTCAATAGTGACATCAATATTCCCATCATAACTTTTTTTCAATCAAACCTTACAGTAGTTATTGTTAAATTGTGTAACTGAATATCATTGAAAACATATCTCTTTCCTTCCTTTTCTTCCAACTGTGAATTTCCCCGACGACTTGAAGAAATTCTTAAAGTTTACTTGATTTTATGAAAACTTTTCAAACTGGACTAAGTGATTTAAATTCAAGACGAGGCTCTTTATGAGACTGTGGTCGGACTGTCCGGGATTTTGTCTTAAATGATTCTCTGGAATTGAATAAAGTTGACGGCTGGAGGGAGGAGGGAGGATCATAGAGGCTATAAATTCACAGAATGAGCATAGAAACTAATCAATGTGTATTTACATATTTATACCTACTTAAAAAAGAGAGAATTAAAATGAAAAACAAATATTTAATCCTAACCTAATTACTGGTCATACTATTATAAAAATCAATCTTAGGGAAAGAATGGCGTAAAGTATTTTTATAAACTATAGATTACGACACAATTTATGAATAGATTAGATTAAGGATATTCACACTGGACACACTTATTATTTATTCACACTTATTCACACTATTCACACTTATTATTTATAGCTTTTTAATGATATTTTTAGTCGAGCTCTACATGGATCTGCTAGATTTTAAATATTTACTTCACGGGAGAAGAGATTTCTCAAATCAGTGCTGATAATGAATTTTCTAAATTTGTTCACCCTACCCAATAATTAGCCCTGGCACAGTAGGTGGGATTTGTATAGAACTTATTGATGATCAAGGGATTAAAATTAAATGAGAAGACACACTGCAAAAAAATGGGGGGAAAATTTGATTGCATCAAAGTAACTGAACTGTTAACTCTATGAAATACTTAATCTATGGTAAAATTATATTCTGCGGTGTTACTTAATCTTACATCATCTCTTTTGAGTCATTTTTCGATCAAAGACTGATGTAGATTAACTTAAATATAACAGCTAACAATAGTCTCACTCTAATATTGTTTAACTCCAAGAGAAGACCAGGGGCCCATAAAATTCCCAAAATAGCTGATTTTCTCGATCCCAAAATAATTTGTTGCCCCCAAATTTTCAAATTCCACGTACACATTTGCCCCCATTTGACCTCAATTTAAAAAAATGCCCCCAATTAAAATAAAATTTCACTAACACATTTGTCCCCAATTAAAAAAAAATGCCCCCAATTTTTTTTAAATTATCATTTAAAAAAAGTTTTCCCCCATTTCTTTCAAATTTGTCAATCCCAAATGGGATTGAAAAAGGAATTATATGGACCCCTGGCTAGTTAATTCTAATCTGTTAAATGGGAATTCTGTACTCTAGCTTAAAGGGACATATTTGTTTCGTAACCATCAGTTTAAAGTGTACCCCACCCAATTCACATCAGTACCTGCAATTTATCAAACATTTACACTGGGGAAAATATCGCTGTTTTTATTTTGAAAGAGACAAATTCTCTAAATTCGTTGCCTCTAATGCATAAGTCACCAAGTTACATTACTAGAGAACCGCAGTTAAAATTATAAATTTTCTGACAGAAAAACAATGATAAATCAATCATATTTACTGAAACCATTATCTCTTGAGAAGAGTTTAGGAAAGCTGATAAATTTTTCCCAAGACCAATTAAGGTTTGACAAAGCATTGATGTTAATTAACGTAAAATAATCAATTTATGCTTAGTGAAACGAGATAAACTGATGATTATGGGGAATATTAACCCCGTAGGGTGGAGTGGGGGTAAAATGTAACATCTATGAAGCAATAAATATCGTCGAGATTTCCGATTTACTTTTTTAAATATATCCTAACTAGGCTTTTAGACACTTCACGCCCAATGCCGTCTTCTATTTCAACTTTTAATTGTAGTTTTATCTGTGAGCGGCTTTAACGAGGATCTTCTCTTTGTACAGTATAAAAAAAAATATTGCAGATTTCATAATATTTTTTCACATTTTTAAATGTTACAAAGATAAATAACTTTTAAACACAAATTTTAAGAATTTTTATCATTCATAAACATTCCCTGGGGCCATGTGAGGTCCACATAAAATTTGGGACCGTTCGGTTCAGCCGTTTTGACGTTTATTGGATACAAACAAACAATCAAACAAACAAACAAACAGACACACAAGCAAAGTATATATAAAGATTACAACTTTATACTGTATTTTTGTAGGGGGAAAAGTAATTTTAAAGAAATTGTCCAAAAAGTAAATTTAAAATAAATATTTATTCGCTTTTAGTTTTGTAAATAAAATACACTTCACAGTACATATAGTATTGGATTTGGCCCTTCAAATCTCTATAGAAGTATTTTTTATTTAATTTAACTTACTCCAAGATATAAATACAGGGTGTCCCAACAAACATGGGAATTCAGTGACAAATACAATATCGTCTTTTTAAATAATTCTTTGATTAAGTACAGTGTTACATACTGAGAAAGCTGTAATCTGTAAGAGTTTCGTCTGCTATGTTCACATTTTGTTTGTTTATGTTTTGACTGCATACGGTTGTACTTAGTAAAACAAGAAAATTACAGTATATCTAACACAGTAAACTTGTCCGTCTTCACTGTTCATCTTGCGGAGACATTATAGACACATCTTTACAGTCTTTTACCCTTTTCATAAAATAAACTTTAGCAGACATAATAATATTATGGCTTTTGAAATTAGGTATCACAATGCTAATTCATAACAAAGACGATATCCAATTCGTCACTGAATTCCCATGTTTTTTGGGGCACCCTGTATTACTCATTACAAATCAGATATATATTACATAAAACAGACATTCGCCATAAAAAATTAAACTTCAATTGGTTTTAACGTTTTAAATATCGAAGGGTTACACCATTAGGTAACAAAGATATAGGGATTATAAAATTATAGTTTTTGGTTAGTAATCAGTTGCTTTGACCTAGAAGCAGTTTCTATTGTTGATTCTGAACCATTAATAGTTTTGGAACTAATTCTCCGTGTAGGACGTGGGTAGGATAAATTAAAGGGACAACTCACAAATCTTGAAATTAAGGACGATCGATAAAAAAATTTAACCTTTGCTATTTTTATCTGATGTTTTAGCAGAAAGTATTTTTTTAAAACACGCGTAAAAAATTGTTGTTCCTACACTTTTTTCTTTATCTGCTACTGATGGTTTTTCTCAGATACATTGGATCGAATTGCAATCATGCTGATCAACTTTTGATCATCTTTTTATTCCTTCTGACCTCCTTTAAAAAAATTCAAGAACAATCCCTTTAAAAGAGTGTTTGATAAATTGTGTGTGTGTGTGTGTGTTAAAGTGATTACTGAACACTTCTCCCTGATGAGACGGATTTACCTCAGCACAAAGTCTTCAAGGGGAATCTAGTTAGTGGTCGGACACTAATAAGTTTTAGTGGTCGAACACTAATAAAGTTTATGTCCGGACACAAAGAATATAGTTTTCATACACACGTAATTTGGATCACTGTGAGCTGTATATTATGGCTTGTCAATACGATACAAAACACCGTAACATGGATCAAATCCAAGATTCTTTTTTTACAAAGGATGAGACTGTAAAGACGACTTGAAACTCTAGAAACGATCCCAAGGTTAAATTAAGACTACTGCCATGAATCTTGGCGTTTAATTTTTTATTGATAAGGAAATAGACGATAAAAATTCCGTACAGTCGTCTCTGAAGTATATTGCTCCTTCTTTGTAGCCTGTAGGTATTATAGCTTTTACTTTTATTAAACAGCAGAGATAAGTGCAGAACATATTTATTTTGCTTGAAAGAGCATTAAAAAAGATTGTTTATTCAGCAATATAAATCTATTGTCAAGAAAACTGATGAGTTGTCATTAATTGTGAAAAATACATTTCTTTTATATCCAGATTTGAATTGTTAGTTTACATTGATTTATGAAAATGTTCTCATAAAACTAGATGATTTGATGCATAATGTATGCATAACAACTTGAGTATAGGAGGTGGGGGACATATTTACAGAGCCCTGGAGAATAAAGAGACCAGAGAGGGGAGATTTCTATCGTATATCGAGTAAAAAAGGAAGGTGTGAATTATAAAGAAAGGAAGGATACAATAGTAATGGTAGGCTAGAAAATGAAAGAAAAAAATCGTAAATAAAGGAAAGGTTGCAGAAATAAAGCCAAAATGTAGTATAAAGATAAAAGAACGGTCTGAATAATGATTGGAAAAAAAGAAAATGGAAAATGAAGGTAAAAAGAAAAATATAGGGAAAAAAAAGTTGTCAATGGGATGGAACGGGAAAAAAAAAAATATATATATATATATATATATATATATATATATATATATAGAGCTCTGCTCAGAAAGCTCTCTGCACTATTTGCAGTGGAGGGTAAGAAAGGTTTCTGCACATTGGAGGGAGGGAAGGCCAAGCTGCCCTTAACCCCGTGCACATTTAGCTAGCATCCTTTCTTAATTACCGTAGCCACGGCCAAGATACTAAGTCAAGAATTAGGAATAACAAAGAGCTAATATGTCTAATACTAATCTGGTTTTATATCCACTCCACTTAGCGATTGGAGCCCTTTCTGGAAGGGCCCTGTCCCTGCTCCCAGAGCAGATCTGATAAGAGGGGACAACTTCGCATTCTGCATACAGCGGTGCACACTAAAAACGATACTTCCTAAGGAATTCCGCTGGACTGGGAAACAGTATAACATGTTGACAAATGGAGTGATTTTAACGAAACATTTCTAATAAGCCACTCCTGCAAGCCCTTGTCCTCATCTCCAACTCACTTCTACCTACCATCTAACCTTCTCACAATCAGTGAAATGAGAGTCTGTTGGATCCTACAACAGAATTACCTCGTAGCCGGTCACTTGATTATTCTTCGTTGAATAGCAACCCTCCTTGTTCAGGAAAGTAAAATTGTGCGGTTCATAGCAGGGAAGCTATAGCTCCCTCGCTGCAAATAGAAACTAACTTAAGTGATAGAAGGGTTGACCAAGCCAATGCAGGTAGACAGAATGTTTAGCGCTGGGGCTGCAATTACAATTAAGCAAAACAAAAAAAGGAAAGGGGGACATCTATACAAAGAAAGGGTGATCTTGCACCGTCTTATAATAGCGCAAAGACAGCGACTCGTAAACATTCTTTCAAAAGCAGGGCCATAAATGGACTGGAAAATGAAGGCAAGAAAAAGAGAAACTGTGGACATGCATATGGAGAAAGGAGAAAAAATATGAACATTTGAAATTATTAACTATGCCTCGTGCGCTATGTAGATTAAAAAAGAAGCACTTTTGAACTAAACCAATTTTGTCTTTTGCACGTCCAGGTCCCAGGACTTGGAACTAAATATAAATTCCGATTATTTATCTTTTCCGGAATGGAAATATTTCATTTTTTTCGGCTCATAGATTTACGTTTCTATATTATTGCATTGAATTGAAAAAAGGGATGCTTAGAGGGAAAATGAGAAAGGGGGAAATTGAAGTTAGGTGGGGAAATGAATAAAAAGGTTTTGGGGGGGGGGGAAACGAAAGTGGAGATTTAGTGTTTCAATTTTGAGTAAATCCGGCCCCATATACTTTCAAAAGAACTTCATCTCTTATAGATAGACAGGCAATATATACTTTACATAAAATAGATAGTTAGATAGGTAGATAGATAGATAGGTGGGGATGTAGATAGATAAAAAATATATAGATATATGTATAAATAGATAGACAGATAGATAGACAGATGGACGGAAAGACAGATATAAAACAGACAGATAAGATAGATAGATGTATGAAAATGTATTCTAAACTCATTTTACAAATGAATAAATGTATGAAAATGTATTCTAAGCTAATTTTACTAATGCATGAATGTATGAAAATGTATTCTAAACTTATTTTACAAATGAATAGATGTATGAAAATGTATTCTAAACTGATTTTACAAATGAATAAATGTATGAAAATGTATTCTAAACTGATTTTACTAATAAATAAATGTATGAAAATGTATTCTAAACTGATTTTACAAATAAATAAATGTATGAAAATGTATTCTAAACTAATTTTACTAATGCATAAATGTATGAAAATGTATTCTAAACTAATTTTACAAATAAATAAATGTATGAAAATGTATACTACGCTGATTTTACTAATAAACAAATGTATGAAAATGTATTCTATACTGATTTTACCAATGTTTAAATGTATGAAAATGTATTCTATACTGATTTTACCAATGTTTAAATGTATGAAAATGTATTCTAAACTAATTTTACAAATAAATAAATGCATGAAAATGTATACTACGCTGATTTTACTAATAAACAAATGTATGAAAATGTATTCTATACTGATTTTACCAATGTTTAAATGTATGAAAATGTATTCTAAAAGGACAGCTATGGTTTGTCTGGTATAAAGTTAAACAATAGAAATATTAATCAATTCCTAGTTTAACTTCAATACAGGGATAAAGTTAAACCAAGCCTTGCAATACTGGTTTCATCACAGGGGTGTCCAATAAATGGTCGTGAAGCATTTTTATAAAAGTTTAAATAAATCTTCCAACATTTCAAAACTATATTCTGTTTTTTTTTATTACACTATGAAATATTTTTATCCTCAGTGAAAGTATCAAGGTAATCGAACAAAAAAACTATTGTTGTGATCTGTTTATGGCACATTAAAGTATTAATTAGGCTTACTATATTCGTTTATCTGATAAGTGAGCTTTGTATCCATGGATTGTTTAAATTAAACTGAGTTTTGTCATGTTATAGAATCTCGCAGTTTGTTTGTTTATCATGAGCTTCAAAGGGTGTTACGCGAGCCATGCTGCGTGTATAAAGTCTGCTTGTAACCCCTGTGTATTTCTGAGTTCTCCCTGAAGGTCTGTACGGAATGTATTGTGAAAAGAACTAGTTTTAGGAACTGTTTACAGACTGACTATGCAGGCGCAAGATTTCTCGCGGAGTAGTGAATAATTTATATCAGTATATGTTTATTCGTCTTGCAAGTTTTAACCGTGTCCAGAATTCTGGGATCACTGTGGTAACTATTTTTATATATACTTTGCAAGCCCTTGTCCTCATCTCCAACTCACTTCTACCTACCATCTAACCTTCTCACAATCAGTGAAATGAGAGTCTGTTGTAACATCTATGAAGCAATAAATATCGTCGAGATTTCCGATTTACTTTTTTAAATATATCCTAACTAGGCTTTTAGACACTTCACGCCCAATGCCGTCTTNATTTCATAATATTTTGTATTTTTCATGATCTGAGAGTTACTTTTGAAAACATTTATTTCTGTTTCGAGGATTTTTGATAATGAAGACGACATTTTCATGTTTTCCAGGAATGTTCGAAAATCCAGCGCCAGTGAAAATTATTTTTTTAAAAGTGTCCATACAAATTCGGAAAGATGCAACATTCAACTCTGATCGTAAACAAATCAATTTAATTCCAAACAAATCATTCAGATATTACAAACAGTAGTTATCGATTATTTTTCGACGCATTAGTATATAGTTAATATTTCATAAAATTTTTGACTTTTTTTTTAAACATCAATTTACAATTTTAAAGCTGGTGTTTCAGGTTTAAAGCACTGCATACACTCCTATATATTTCATAACTTTACGATCAATACAACTTTTTTCAGTTTCAGTTTTATTTCGAATATTGTTAAATGCCTTTCAAAAACGTCAAAATAATTGAATTAAAGGCTCATTTGGTGTCTTTACATTTGCAATTCACAACAACAACAACAACAACAACAACAACAACAACAACAAGAAAACTATGAAGTTTATTTTGTGCACTCAAATTTAAATTTAAACGAAAAATATTGCATTAGCTAAAGCTTTATTTATAACTGTTCTCATTGGATTTAAAAAAATCTTTATTAACCTAAGGGTTCATTTTAAACACACATTTTGATTTTTTAAGAAATTTGACACAACATCTGATTTATCCCCCCTTCTTCTCAACTCAAGATGGCGTTCTTTTCATCTCAAGATGTTATCAAATATTCACGAGATTGAATAGGAAAAAGGCGAATTCTGTCAACCTCTCCAGATCTATTTCTGAACTTTGAATAAACAAAGTTAGTGTTCAATTCCACGATCTAGAAAGGAAAATGGTTTTATTTTTGATAAATAAACAAGAGATTTAAAATGTTTGAAATAAACAAGAATATTTTCATGAATAAATATAATCTTCAGATTAAAGAGACTAGATTCAGCTCAAGAAGGACAATTCGTAGAGAATGAGGACAAGTTCTGATTCGAGAGGAAAAGTTCCGAGTCAAGTGGACAAGTTCTGAACCAAGAGGACAATGTCAGAGTCAAGAGGTCAATATTTTAGTCAAGAGGACAAGTTCTGACTCAATATGACAAGTTCTGAATCAATAGGACAAGTTTGAGCTAACGTACAAAACAAGCTTTGAACCAAAAGGACAAGTTTAAGTCAAAAGGACAAATTCTATGTCAGCACGCGGATTTCGCAGTTCGGTCCTCATCCCAGAAAGCTGTGAATTTCGGTCACAATTTCATTAGAAAACATAAATTTTTCGCCTTTTCTCCATTATAATATTTAGCCGGCATACGCGTTTAAATTGAAAAGTATGAAAAAACTCCGTAAGATTCAAAATTGTCGAATTATAGACATAAGCGCGATTGAATTGAAATAAAATAAACCGAACGCATCTCGCCCTAGTTGGTCCAGCTGGTACAAGACAGGCCCGTAGCTAGGGGGAGGGGAACACTTTCTGAGACAAAAAAGAAGAATACGAATAAATGAAAAGAAGAAAACGAAAAACGAAAGAAAGAAGGAAAAAAGGGGAGAAAATTGGCTTAAAATCCAATTTTTTATCAATATTATGTGTAAAGAATTATTTTTTCTTTAAATTAAAGAAAAATTGAATGGTTTAAGACAATTTTGTGTGGGGAAATAACTGTAAACAGAACATTTTTAAGGAATTTCGGAAATGATTATTGAAAATGAAAAATATCTGATTTTCCCAGTTTCCATCCAGATTTACAAGAATAATACCAAGGTTTTGTTTATCAATAGTCACAGATTCAATTTGAAAATATTTCCCACAAAATACATTTTCAACTAGAATTGTTAAGAAATATATTATTCAGCAGAGGGAATAGACTTTTGGGCCAACATTGTTTATTTAGACTTTTCTCAACGTGTTATAGAGGAGTTTAGATTTTCCTTTAATATATAATATAAAATATAGATTTTCTATACAAGGGTACACACAATACTACGGCAAAAATAAGATACAAACATGGGATAGAAGATATACAGAGTCTTTCAAAAAACTTTCAACGTTCTTAAAAAAGTCTATGACCGCTGTAACTTATAAGTTCCTTGTACAAATGAAATGTACAATTAAAAAATTTCAGCTTGCGCAGTGCATCAACATCAAATGCTATGTCGTCTTTTTATAACTCAAAAAATTTAAATCCTAGTTTAAAAAATCCCAAAAAAAATCTTGAAATGTGGACACCCGGCTCTGATACAGACGACAGACACAAATATATCTTTAGATTTATAGATATCTAAATATATAGATATATCGATATATATATATATATCGAATTTTCTACCCAAGAACCTCCTAAACATTCATCAAGTTGTTTCTTTCAATCTCTCTCTGTTAGGGTCTTTTATACACTATAGTTTCAGAGTAGAAGTAAATATTTCCATTTACTGATAGCGCCGATTACAGGATTCATATTTCTTATTGGATAATGAGTAGATAGAAAGATAGATGTTACCGCCATACTATTTCTATTGGTTCAGAATAGACAACAAACACATGACTGAACCATGATTGGATCAGGCACTTATGGACTCTGCATACAGGAGTGTGTGGATAAACTTAGAAACGAAAAAACCGATTTTAGCAACTCAAAAATAAATTCAAGGTTATAAACATCTACTGAAAAATGTCTATAGTTTATTAAAGAATTAATAGTCCTCTGAACTGTAAAATTTACACCTTTGTGTAAAAAAAAATGTTGGTTCAGCCTGGTTTCAAATCTGAAAATTGTGAGCTACGGAATTATACAGAAGTGACTTTAAAAGAAATTTTGAAGACAAAAAACGAAATTATCGTTCTCATGGTCACTCCGATAACAGGCTAAATTGTATTGTTTGTGAACCAGCCATCACCCTCTTTAAATTTCGTTTTAGTTCCTTAATATATAGAAAAGTTAACCTGTAATATAGTTGTTCAACTTGAAGATAGTCCCTTTATATATAGAAAAGTTAACCTGTAATATAGTTGTTCAACTTGAAGATAGTCCCTTTATATATAGAAAATACCTGTAATATAGTTGTTCAACTTGAAGATAGTCCCTTTATATATAGAAAATACCTGTAATATAGTTGTTCAACTTGAAGATAGTCCCTTTATATATAGAAAAGTTAACCTGTAATATAGTTGTTAAACTTGAAGATAGTCCCTTTATATATATAAAGAGTTAACCTGTAATATAGTTGTTCAACTTGAAGATAGTTCCTTTATATATAGAAGAGTTAACCTGTAATATAGTTGTTCAACTTGAAGTATAGTCCCTTTATATATAGAAAAGTTAACCTGTAATATAGTTGTTCAACTTACACAATAATTCAGTAATAAACGATCATATTCTTATCTCTGAATAATATGTTTATAGAATAAAGATGGTATTATCACTAAATATTTGTCTTTTTTATATAAAAGATAATGATAAAAAACCTAATAAATGAACATCTTATTATGCATAATCTAAAAGAATATATGAAAAAGGAGTATATGTGTAATATACATAAATATATAATTAATTGAATTATATTAAAGACGCATGATATTATTATTATGAGCAGATATATATAGACAACTCTAATAGTAAGTCATCAAATTTTTAGAGAGCCTCGATTTTAAATTGTCTCGCAATGACTTGGCCTTTGGTTTCAGCTCACCAACTCACAATTATGTTTTATTGTAGCCCTAAGCATTTAGAGATTAAAACTTTTTTGATTAAAATTCAACGCGCTTATTATTTCAAGCTAAAGTTTAAAAGGAGAAATTCGCAAAATACTACTTCATTTTTGCATGAGAGCTTGCACATCAAGCACCTCTGACCCTTCAGTAGAAGTAAATTTAACCTGAAGTCTGACCGCGTCAACCTTGTTGCACCAGCTATTCCTGTTGAGTGTCTGCTTTATTTACCTAATGTTCGGGCGATACAGTACAAACTGGGACCGGAAATGTTGACCCAGCTCGGAAATTCAAATGTGCTACGGCTGCCCGTGACATTTTGGTTTGCATATACGATCTATAAGAATGTCACGAACGGGTAAATTTTGTATCCAATATGCAAAGAATGCTCCACTAGACAGAAGAAGAAGCTCAAATATAAGGGATATTACTGGTGTGATTTTGTAATCTCGTTGCTTTTCTAGTTTTGATTTTACTCACAAATATGTGAAAAGCAAAGGAATTGAGTCTTTGCCACAAACTCTGATTTTCTAATCCTTTTATCTTTGCAACCTAGAGGTGTAATCCTATGATATTCCAAACTATGACTTCTGTTAAATTAAATAATCTAAGTTTGAAATATCAAAGCTTTATACCATCAGGTTGCTCAGTTATAAGTATAAGAAAATCAGGGGTTGTGCCAAAAACTCAATTCCTTTAATTGTTTATTTACATTTTATGATTGAAAACATGTTAGATTTCGATACAACGTGAAATTATTTTAATTTGAAGAAGGGGAAATGTACAGGGCAAAAACAATGGAAAATTTAAAATATTTAAAAACAAATTTTTTCTTTAAAACACCCTGTTCTTTCGTTAAAAATGTTATTGGAATAATATTTTTCTAATCTTTGATTGAAAAGCAAATGTTGGTTTTATAACATTGTAATACACTTTATCATCAATATACAATTCAAACTTTTTGCTTTTTACTTCCTAAAACTTCTGCTCAACTAAATTTGTTTTTAAGATTTTCTTTTTCTGAAATATGAGAAGAGGATCCAGATTGATTTTGCTGAGTGAGTGATTATATATTTTATATATTTTATACAAGATTTTAGAATAGTTCTCACGGGGTTCCATTAGAACATATCCCCTTCCCTCCCTTACAAATTATTTTCTTCTCCCCATTCACACAGACAGACTTATAGCATATTTTTTGTTTGTGCTTTTTCAGAGGAAGAAATATGGAAAACTATTTATTGCAAAAACGAAACAAAATGCTTGTGTTTGTGAACATCATGTTTGAAAACATCTTGTTTGTAGACATCATGTTTGTAGACATCATGTTTGTTAACATCATGTTTGTAAACATCATGTTTGTAAACATCATGTTTGTAAACATCATGTTTGGAAACATCATGTTTGGAAACATCATGTTTGTAAACATTATGTTTGTAAACAAATTGTTGGTAAACATCTTGTAACCTAATATTCGAAAATTTAACAAGATCGAATTTTTCATAATTTTACGAACATCTTGTTTGTAAACATCTGGTAAACAAATAGTTACAACAAACGTTATGTTTGTGAATTTTTTTTAAAATTTAATCTATTCAAATTATCGAATATTCTGTTATAAGTAGCAGTGCAGGGGGTAATTTCTAATTACTGAATTTTCAAAAAATTAAGTTTCTGAGGATGTTGGATATTTTGAGCACTCTTAACCCGGGGCTTATCCCATTCAAGGGCTAATAACTTAATTTATGATGAATGGATGCCACAGGTGGTTGGAAGGGGGGGGATAAAGAAAAGAATTTGACAGGGCAGAGGGGAGGGATTTGGTCAATCCTGCGGATAATTTCTCCGATTCCTCAAACCTTTTCCCTCTTCACATTCTTCTGATTGTTATATCGTTTTATCATTCTTCTTTTCATCTAAAACACTTGAAGGGACAGCAAAAGTTATTTCAAGCGACTAGCCATTTCTAAAGTGACATGGCCGACTCACATTGGTGCTTTTTTTAAACCAGAGTGCATGAGATATCCATAGATTTCTTCTTGAAAGTGGAGGTTTATCAATTGTTTTTGTTTCTCTATTATTTCTTTATTTTATTTAAAAACACTCAAAGTGTTATCATAAAGTTGTTTCCAGTTTTCAAAATTTTCATTCTGTCAATTCTGAAAAAAGAGTGCTTAAAATCATTTTGCAGATTTTAAATTTTACTTTTGCAGATCGGAAGATAACTCGAAGCACGCATATTCTATTTCATAATTCTTTCAAAGCTGAGTGTTTTTATCTCTTGCATTAGATGCTTTTACTTATTTAAACCATATTAAATCAAACACAAACTTGAACTCGAAACAAAACAAGTAAATCTTCATTACTTTACAAATTGATTTTAGCAAAAATACATTTCTCGAATTTTTAAAATTTAACCTTTATTTCATATATAGTTTGTGATATGAATTAATCTTATGTTTTTCTCATTGCTGTATATGATATATCTCATCTCGTGATACAGTGAAACCCTTAATAACGAATACATCGGAAGAATTTATCAAATGTCGTCTTGACAATTTTTCAATGAGTTTTATACTATATGACATTAATTTCAGTATTTGCGAAAATAAATAAATAGCCATGAATATGCAGGAACAGTTTTAAAGAGTTCCATTTAATCATTTAATTAAAAAACTAAATATCTGCAACATTCCATTATCAGAAAATGAAGAATACGACATTTGATGAATTCTTTCGATGTATTCGTTATTAAGGGTTTCACTGTATAATAGTCGTTCTTAGTTTGGAGTGACTTTATTTTCATTTTGTGTTATTACAGTTTCGTGTTTAGATTTATATGTCATAGTTAAAAAATGTCTCAATATGACATGATTTCCGTTCTTAGTTTATTGTGTCTCACTCAATAGGACATGATTTCCGTTCTTAGTTTAATGTGTCTCAATATGACATGATTTCCGTTCTTAGATTATTGTGTCTCATTATGACATGATTTCCGTTCTTAGTTTAATGTGTCTCACTCATTATGACATGATTTCCGTTCTTAGTTTATTGTGTCTCAATATGGCATGATTTCCGTTCTTAGTTTATTGTGTCTCATTATGACATGATTTCCGTTCTTAGTTTAATGTGTCTCACTCAATATGACATGATTTCCGTTCTTTGTTTATTGTGTCTCAATATGGCATGATTTCCGTTCTTAGTTTATTGTGTCTCAATATGACATGATTTCCGTTCTTAGTTTATTGTGTCTCAATATGACATGATTTCAGTTCTAAGTTTATTTGTCTCAATATGACATGATTTCAGTTCTAAGTTTATTTGTCTCAATATGACATGATTTCAGTTCTTAGTTTATTGTGTCTCAATATGACATAATTTGCGTTCTTAGTTTAGTATTTCTCAATATGACATGATTTCCGTGCTTAGTGTATTGTGTCTCAATATGACATGGTTTCAGTTCTTTTTTTGTGTCTAATGCTTAAATATCATTTCTATTCTAAGTCTCAATATGTTTAGGTTTTGTTCTTCTATAACAGAGGGCTCCCCCAAAACATTAAATAAACCTGAGGGTTTCAAAAGTGGAGAAACCAGTGATTAAATAAAAAAGATACAGAGGGTCCCCCAAAACATTAAATAAACCTGAGGGTTTAAAAAGTGGAGAAACCAGTGATTAAATAAAAAAGATACGGAGGGCTCCTCCAAAACATTGAATAAACCTGAGGGTTTTAAAAGTGGAGAAACCAGTGATTAAATAAAGCGTAAAGAGTTTTTGTCTTGCCAATTATAATGAAGGATAAAGAGTTAATATTCTCACCAGTTATTTCATAATTCAGATTTCATAAATAAAAGGACAAACAAAAATATTAATATATTTTTCAATGTATACGTATTATATATATTATACATATACAATATATGAGGACTGAAGAGGTAGAAAATCTTGTTCATTTTGCCTTCACCAATTTTTTTTGTGGGGAGGGGGAATTCTTTATTTTAGCGTTCATGGATACTGAATACATATTCATTTTATATTCTTTTTTAGGCGATATTGAGGTTCATAGTGCATAGTTTTGCTATGGGGGGGGGGGGACAAATCCAAATTTAAGATTTTTATTTTAAAATTCGTGGATTTTCAAAATTTTATGTAAATCAAATTTGGTTGGAGGAAATTTTTTTAAATTTTGATTATTCATAAACCTTCCCTGGGGTCGTGTGAAGTCTCGTGTACAAAATTTGGGCCCGATCGCTTCAGCCGTTTATTGGATACAAACAAACACCAAACAAGCAAAGTAAAATAACTATAGGCTACCTTCTATTTCATTTGTGAACATTTTCTCTTTGTATGCATTGTAAAACAAAAACAAACGAAAATTTCGCGGATTTTATTTCGTGGGGTCATGTGAGGTCCCACCAGTGGCGTAAATAAGGGGGGTTATTGGGGTTATTTACCCCCCCCTAGAATCCTGGGGGTAAATACCCCCCCCTAGAATCCTGGGGGTAAATACCCCCCCCTAGAATCCAGGGGTTAAATACCCCCCCCTAGAATTCTAGGGGTAATTACCCCTGAACANAAAGTAACATCTTTTTCCTCTTAGAGTAAAACTATCATTATTATTTTTGTTAAACTTAAATAAATTCAGTTTTTTTACAGATCTTTGTAGTTAATGTAAAATGAATGACTATAATGAAAGATATGAAACAAGGTCAAAGCTGAAAGGTATGTCATGAAGCCTTTATTAGATTGAGTTTGGAAATCCCAGAAATGAGTGGAAAATGCAAATCAACCCCAATTAAAACCAATAATTTGATATACATCATGATATTTTTCTAGGGGGGGGTAAAAAAAATTCTAGGGGGGGGAAAAAAAAATTCGGCGCGCTTCGCGCGCCAAATTAAAAATATTTACCCCCCCCTACAGAATCCTTATTTACGCCCCTGGGTCCCACGAAAAAATTGGGCCTGATCGGTTTTGTCGCTTTTACGATTATTGGATACATACAAGCAAAGTAATATATAGAATATAGATACTAGAAATTGGCAAGTCACTTTATGTGAAATTAAATCGCAAAGGATACACACAATCTCAATATTTGAAAGCATGCGTTATTTTTTGGGACAAACATGGTTATTTTTAAATTTTTTTATAAATTGAATAAACTGAATTTTTGCTAAATCTATAATCTTATTTACTTTATAGCCAGATTTACTTCAATATATTCGTTAAATTTAGAAATATTTGTGATTTTTTCTTGACAAACATTCATATTTAAATTATTTTAACTGAATTTAACTGTTGAGCTGGTCTATCTATCTATCTGTGGATTAAGTTTATAACTAATATAAACTTAATCTATCATCTCTACATCAAGACCTTTCCGTTCCAATAACCGTCTTCTCCGGGCCTATCCTGCATTCATTCATTCTTAGATTTAAACACATAAACTGAGCTAGGAACTTATAAATACGATAAAGTTAAGCTGTTTTCACTTTTATATCACTAGAAACTCAAGGCGCTTCGCGCCCTTCTTTCTAGCCTTAGAGGGCGCTTCGCGCTCATCTTCTAAATTAGTTGTGAACATGTTCTCTTTGTGTACATCGTAAAACAAACAAAAAATAATTCGCGGATTTTTACAAAAAATTTCGCGGATTTTCAAAATTTTTAAAAATTTAATGACGATCGAATTTTGATAGAGACAAATATTTGAAATTTTTATTTTTCATAAACCTTCCCTGGGGTCCCTAGATGTCCCACAAAAAATTTGGGCCCGATCGGTTCAGCCGTTTTGACGTTTATTGGATACAAACAAACAAACAAACAGACAAACAGACAAGCCAAATTTATATATAGATAAGCAAACTAAAAACTTTTAGTTTAAGAGTTACATTCGTTAGATTCGGCAATGTGCTCTGCCTATAATTCAAAAGGTTCCGTCTTTGGTATTATAATACAAAAAAATCAGGGATTGATAAAAATGATAAAAATGAGATGATATTTATTTAAAGCTACTAATTTGGTTTATAATCAGAATGTATGCATCAGTAAATTAATTAGTCAAGAACAAGCTTAAAAGATAAATATTAAATAACTATACACCAATCATAACCTATATAATCATATTAATGACATTTGATAAAATTTAGAGGGTTTATCTAAACCCAAATGTGACTGATTGATTAACTCGAATGTTAAGTTAAACGAAGAAACCTCTAGATAAGAGGCTTCCTGAGATGTTTCGGTTGGTTTTCCACTAATCTAATGTTTTGGCAGATTTTCCATCTCATTTGATTTCAAGGATTTTATTTAAATCCCGGATTTTCTTATCGTATCGCATTTCATGGATTTGCGGGTTTCATTCTCCGTCTGAGACTCTCAGCTCATTATCTATTCAAGACTGTTCTTTATCTCATTGGTAGGATTTAGAAAAGAAATTCTTTCCGTTTTAACAAATTTAATGTTTTTTTTCGCGCTTTTGACTAAGTAAACTGATATTCGGAATTCACATGATAATTTTTCCGTCGAACATTGTTTCCGGCAAGTTCATTTTCTCTGATGATATCCTCGATTTTCTTAATATTCGTCCTACTCAGGATATCACATCGTCCTTGCTTCCTCATGCTTCCATAGTTTGAAGTTTTAGGGAAGCAGAGGTCGTTATAACTGACCGGCGGGGTAGCTACTCGTCCCCTCATACACTCCTGCAATACAAATACAATTAAACGATTAAATTTAGGAATTCGGAGACTTATTAATCTGAAATAAGAGCTTTATGCCAGTTTTATATCCCAGGGTTTAAATATTTTCTTTTTATTGTGGCGGGGGTTAACTTTAACTCTCTCCCTTACCCCCCGAAGGAGATTGGGAGGAGGGGGGGGGGGGGTAATAGACCGATTTATCAGTTAATTGTTTTACGGGGTTTATTTGTCGGTGAGGAACATTAAAAATTATGATTTTCGGTGAAGTTTGTTCAATGTCTTAAATCTGAGATGGTGGAATGAATGATATTAATGATGCCTGAATGTATTCCCATGGTAGATTTTGAGGTTTATAAGATGGGTAAACATCGTAAACATCCGCTTAACTCATTTATTCAGGGGTAAATATATATATATAAATACTTATTAAAATTCAATTCATGATTAGACTTTTTTTTCATATTTTTATGATAATATTTGAAAAACATTTTTAGAATTGTCAAATATATCAAACCCTGTGCACCCCTTAATTTTGAGGAAGTGGAATGAGGTCGAAGGGGTCGGAAGGGTGGANGGGGCTGTGGTGTCACACAACGCAAATATATGTCAGGTTTAGGTTAAGAGAGATAGAAAGAGAGCAAAAAATACATAAACTGTAATGATAAAACAAATTGGAATTAAGTATTGCCCCTTATTAAAAGTATCTAATTGTAGAGTGACTGTGAACTAAATAGACAAAAGGAGAAAATCAAATTTAATTCCTGTAATTTTTATTTTACGCACAAATATTTGAAAAAACCAATTTAACCAGTTTTTCAAATTAGAAATTCAAAACATTTTTGTTCTTCTCAATATCTCTTTAATAAAAGGAGTTATATGACTCCAGAATTATTTAGATATTTTTAAAGAATTTGATTTGAGAAATTGAAAAGTAAGTAGGCAAAAGGAAGTAAGTCGGGTGGTCGACTGACGGGGGAAGGGGGGGGAGGAGGGGACTACTTGACATATTATAAATCATCTTCAACCTTAATTCTGACAGTTAGATTATAAAGTAGAGTTCATTAATAACAATAATATTAATTATTAACAAAAATAACAACACTTTTACAAAAACAACATTTTTTTTAATTTTGAAGAAAGGATAAATGTTTGTTCGCGGCCTGGTGTATATAGAAGAGATGGAACTAGAATTGTATCTCATTATGGAATATATTTACCAGAAACTGTTGATAGAAAACTTTCCGACAAAACTTTATATTGCAGAGGATAAATCAAAACATTGAGTCTTGTAATACCTTTACAAGTTACATTTACAAATAAAAGAAACAGAAAAAAAATAAACTTGAAGGAGTGAAAACAAAAGATTGAAGAAAGGAATTAAAATGTTTGACACAAGAAAAGACAATATTATTCGTGAAGAACTTTTTAAACCTGTTTTAGATAAAGATGAAAAAATATATATGTAAACCATGAAAAATTGTTGTAAATAAGATTTTTAAAAGATGAATATAGGTAAAAAAAAGACTTGTCAAGCTTCTAATAACTAATTGTCTAATAAGAATAAGATTATGTAAAATTTAAAGATAGCTTCAATTTTTTTGGACACCCTGTACTTAAGAGATCAGGCATAAGTGTTGGGAAGTACATAATGTGAACCCGAGAACGCGATTAATCGTAATCTCAAAATCTTTGTTTTTGCAAACATTGGTGAAAAAGCGTAATTATGGGAATCTTTAGCTTTGTTCCCAGCCCCCCCTTTGACCCCGAATTCCGAGTTGAGTCGGCGGAAACTCGTGATTTAAACTCCTAAAAAAATCTAGTTTTTCACAATTCAAAATCCGGCAAATGAGGTCGGAGGGAAATGTGAGAAGGAAAGGTGGCGAAAAAATTTTATTCGAGCGATGGGGGAACTGAAGGGGGGGCAAGGGAAAGGGGTAAAAAGGGGGGAACCCATTTACATTTTAAAAACTAGGTGTTTTCTCTCACGCTCCTGCTAACCAACATCCATCCATTAAACAAACAAACACTCACACACAACACATACATTACAATTATTAGGACTTAAAACAAACCCCAACCCTTCTCTCCTTCTCTCCACCCTGTGGCAATAGAAATTTCCGGATAGGGCGGAAAGGGTTCAACTAAATAGGGATTAAGGATTTCGCAGGAAGAAGGAGAGGGGAGAGAACCCGACCCCCCTCCCCTTTCCACCCTCATTGTCGTTTATATATATATGTGATATATATTCTTTCAGAGATATTTAGTTTATGATTTAAATGATAAATGTCGATCCAACGTTTTTTAATCATCAAACCGCAGACTATAAAATATTTATGAACCCAATCTGATTGATATATTGTCTGGAAATTAAATATTCGAGAAAAAATAAAAAAAATAATTAGAAAATAAAAATAAAACAATAAAAACTAAAATACCTGTGAAATCGATATATCCTCGGTAAACGAAACATTTTTCTTATCGCAGTGATTTTGAATAAGATCAGGAGTAAATCCCGGAGAAACAGCTCTGGACGCCGGGGAGCAGGGTCCGGGGGACGCAACACTTCGTCGGGGAGACGTAGAGCTGTGACGTGTGTTAAAACTAAGAATACTGTGCTGTGTACTAGCGCTAACAGCGCTGTGAGTGCTCAATCCGCTGTGCGATGTGTTATGACTGGACGTTGTTGCTGTACTCTGATGTGTAGCTGTACTTTGCTGTGTCTGTGCAGTAGATGTACTCATCTCGCTACGTTCAGTGTCACTATTAACACTACCGGTACTCCAAACCTCTACGGATCCACTAAAAAGAAACAAAAAAAAATAAATATAAATAAAAAAAAAATTAAGAAAAATAAATATGACAGAACTAACAAAGAAAGAAAAAAAGAAAAAAAGATAAATGAATAAGTATGAATGGGAGCCCATCAAGTTTTGACCACTACAATTAGTTCACTGAATACACATGAAAACTATTCCTAAATCCTCCAGCCAAAAATAGATTGCGAAGAGAAAATAAAAATGGCTGCAAAAGAAAACACGTTACAGTCTACAGACAGACGTCTATAGTAAATACTAGAGTAATATAGAAATAATAATAATTTAATATTGACGAAATATATCGGACTTATAAATTTATTTTGTTATAAAAATATAAAGCATGGGGGAGGGGAGTTGAAAATATATATTTTTTCTTTCTTTCTGCTATTCCCTCGGATAGAAATATATTTACTTCCCATGTCTACAGACGGATAATGAACACGAATAAAGAAAACCATTATTGAACTTATTATAGAAAAAACAGANACAACTAGACAATGACGGATCACTGCATTATATATTATTAACATGGTAAAACTTTTTAGACTTTTTAAAATTTCAAATAAAGTTTGTAATTTCACAGAAAGGAAAAGTTTTTGCAAAATATGATTTCAAAGGTTTCTAATATTTATGAAAGTATATATGTAAGTTTGAAGGAAAATTATATTTCTTAGATAATACTTTAAAAGTTAAAAATAGCTTATCGGAAATTACATTTCTTTTTCCATTAAAATAGTTTTATTCAAGTTATGGCTTGATATTAAAACAAATTAAAACTTTTTTGCAAATTTTTGCGTGCACCGAAGAAGCTTGCAAAATAATTGAAAAGTTTTTGAAAGGGGCGTGTATTGATTGACGGGGGGGGGAGTATATATTAAATAAATAGGAATCCTACTGTAAACATTTACATTCTCCTCTTCTTACACATTATACAAGAGAAAACATTAATATTTCCCATAGATTCCTCCAGATATAAACTACATATATTAGATATTAACCTAAACCTAGATTTGTAACCACAACCCCCTTTTCCTAGAAATCCGTCAAAAGTCTTGGAAATTCCCGCATTTTTAACAATTATATCTTGCTCCTGAAGCCCCGAAAATTACATAAATGTTGGTCTTGAACCCTTGGTTTACAGGTGCTATTGTGAAAAATATAATTGGTGGCAATCTACACACTAGTATACAGGCGTAGATTACTCAATACAAGGACAAAACAGAAAATAGAACCATTAAATTCCAGGATAATTCCAGGGGTTGGGGACTCTCAGGATGTCTAACCTTACTTACTCCTTGAACTTATGATAGTTCTTTGAAAACTGAGAAACCAAATCAAAAATGTGTTTTTATTTCTCAATAATCATGAAATGGAATGGAATGTCATGAAAAACAAATCCCAAAATTCCCACATAAAAAGGGGGAAGAGCTGACAAGGGACATTTTTTTAATGGATTTTAAAAAGTGAGAGTTTTGCTTCCAATCCCTGCTAATGGTATAGATAATTATATTATTGTATTCGTTCATGATTCTACACACACTGATAACGATCTTGATAATAATAGGACTTTTGTAAATCCAATAATCTACGATATAGCATGTTATTACAAGGTATTGGGAGAAGGATATGCAATCAACTTATTGTAGAAAGTGTAAAACAAAATTTAGTAAAAAAAGAACAGGGTTCAGATCAAGAAGAAAGGAAGTGAACGGGTTCAAATTATACAGCAAACTATACAGAGATTGATTCGATATATTCGGATTTGTAACTTGTAAAAAATACTTTAATTCTCACCTTTCTTGATCCCTCTTCTCAGCCTTGTTATTTCGGGAACACTTCGCACAACAGCAAATTAGGAAAAGTAGAACTATAAGTATAGTCAATCCTCCACCGATTACTCCACCAATCAATGTCTCTTTTCCCAGAAATGCACCAATTTTAACCCTAACCGTATGAATCTCTCGGCCATGTTCATTTTCAAAATGGACGACATACTCTGCTCGATCCTCATCCTTCACCTCTGCAATCTCAAGGGTGGAGAGGTAGCAATTAGATTTCGCAGATTTAGTTGCGTTTAGAACTTTGTATCCTTCATGAGAGGAGCCTTCGCTGATGAGGATTTTCTGTCCGGGGTTGCTGTCGATATGCCATGTCTGCTTGGGGAGGGGGTCGGAGCAAAACTCAACAGAGACCTGTCCTGTCAAACCTCGGGTAACATAGACTTCGGACACCTTTTCAGTCACTTTCGGAGACCCATACACGTCAACCTGAATTTAATTAACATTTTAAACTTGAAGCAAATTAAAAGTTTAAAGTTATGTAATTAATGCGTTCTACAAAAAATACCAACCAAGATTAGTGGAATTTTGATAAGTTTGTTTTATGTAAAAGGGGGCAATTTGGATAAAAAGGGTAATAAAGCAACCAATTAACAGCAGTATACCCCGATCCTCTCACCATTAAGATAACCATCAAATGTGTAGATTTTTCCAACTTTACGACCGTGTCAGAAGAGGTAGAAAACTAAATGGTCCGCTCATGTTCTCCAAGCATAATTCAGAAAATCAATGGTGGATATAAAATAGAAAATGGCGACTTTGAAATTCAAAATGGCGAAGGTTAAATACCTGAATGAGTTTACTCCTGGTTTCCTGCGCTTGACGCGAGATCTTATTAACAGCTCGACACTCGTAGCTTCCCTCGTCATCGTAGATCAAGCGATCGATTACTAGATCCCTCTCCTCTCCTCGAACCACCAAACCTGAAAATGAAAAACCTTATTTCCCCCTTTCCTGCCATTTTTTCCCCAAGAAAACATCCTTCTTTAAATAGAACTTGACCGAGTATATTAATAGGTTTCCGCCATGATCTAATTACTAGGGTTATTACTGGGGGCTTGAGGGAGGGGGGGTACCTGCTGATGTATACTGTATCCACTTGTATGTCGGAGCAGGATTTCCAGTAGCGGAGCAAGTTAGAACCATCTTGCTCCCGTACACACTCCGAACCTTGGAACTAGGACCAACCGAATCAATCACAGGAGCAACTAAAAACAAATGTTAGATACAAATCTAGAATAATACTTTTTTTGTGGTTTTTACTCTTCCAGAAAATACAAAGCTAACAATTTTACCACAATTTTTTAAACGGACTGTGTCATATATGTTTATTGTGGGTTCTGTCTGTATCTGTATATCCCAGAGATAAACCTGGGTCCTGTACGTAGCTAGGTACCCGGAGTTGATTAGTTCTTAACTACATGGGAGTAAAGAAACCGCGTGAAATAAACAGGTTCGGATCAAATTGCAAATCTTCTAGATGCCGACATTCTTTTATCTTCTAGACTATAAGAAGTATTTTAATTAATGATAAAAATACCACCCTACGCGCACTTTATCAGGTCTGTAACTAAGCTAAGTGGTCTGAACACACTTGACAATTAAAAAACCTCCCCCCCCCCCACTCCCCCTAAACTCAGACCCTGATACTATGGGTGGGTTTGGTTAGTTTAAAATGATGAGGGTTACCCAATCTATGTAAGTATTAGTTTCCTTTACAGGGTGACCCAAAAAAATTTATCAATTAGAATCCCCAAATGCATCCTATAATCATAATTCTATAATGTTTAGTAAATATTTTTTTGATAAATAAAAAGTACTAATTCTAACGCCTTCTTTATTTGTATTTAGGCCAAGGTGTTGGAATTACATTTCAAGGTATATTATATTCTTCAAGTCAGAATTCCTGTGGTAATATTAATACCAACGAATTTTACTAATATCTTTAGTACGTGCACTCAACATTTGGTCTCTGTCTGTCTGTCTGTTTGTCTGTCCTTCTGTCAATGGGTGTCTGTTAAACTCCGCGGTATATTGCTACTGTTACCAAAAGAATAAAATATTTCCATGTTCTGTAATTAAACGCATTGTGTGAAGTGTTGAAAACTTTTCAGCTTTTCAAGTGTCAGGAAACTTGGAAATNTACGCCCCCCCCCCTTCTCAACTGACAACGGTTCCTCCCCTTCCGCTCCCTACCTAACCCTATCATGGTTTAAAACCTAATATCATAAATGAGACTACTATTGAGTTTGGGAAATAAGAAATAATTATTTTTTTTTTTCATGACACTTTTCCATATAATATTTTAAATTCTAAGAATTTGTAGATATGAAAAAGTACTCCTTAAAAATTGTTAATTGGTTTAAAGATATTGATAATGTACTGTGTGAGTTCTCTTTTCGCGGATTCTGGGTTTTTAAGTTGCGCAAACATGTTTATTGAATGCCGAGCACTTTGTTTGTCGGCTACGAGCGTTAACAGAATTCTTTTCAGTTTATAATTGATGAAATTGTTATGCTTGGCTCTATTGTGTTGAAACCCGATAGTATCAATTATTTTGAATAGACAATTCTCCGTCAAAGTCTGTCTTGGAGGTAACTATCTAGCTCCGTCAGTTTTACTATTAAAGATAGATAGATAGAACTAGCTCCGTCAGTTTTAGTATTAAAGATAGATAGATAGAACTAACTCCGCAAGTTTTAGTATTGTAGATAGATAGATAGAACTAGCTCTGTCCTGTTTTAGTATTATAGAAAGATAGATATATAGAACTAGCTCCGTTCAGTTTTAGTATTATAGATAGATAGATAGATAGATAGATAGATAGATAGATAGAACTAACTCTGTCCAATTTTAGTATTATAGATAGATAGGTATATTTGAAACTTGCTCCCTCAGGTTTTAGTATTTTAAATAGATAGATAAATAGAACTAGCTCCGTCTAGTTTTGGTATTTCAGATAGATAGAACTATAGCTCCGTAAATTAAAATATTGAGTTTTAGGAAATAAATAGAGTATGAAGTAAAACAACGTATTTGAAAATAGATAAAATATAGGAATTAACTCCATAGGTCGGACAACAAGTGGGAGGCCGGGGGGGGGGGGGGTGGGTAAATGATCCTTATGATTTAATCTTGATGGTTTAAGGTTCAAACAATGGAGTTGTGAATGTAAAATCTACATACTAATCAGGGTTCACCTGTACCCACAATATTTACAGATAATACAGGGATATATACAACCTCCCTTTCCTTGATTAGTATAATGTATGAAAGCCTACTCTGCCCTGTCAAATATTTACAAATACTGTGGAGTAAAATTGGTCGCCATATTAATGTTTGTTTTTCTCTTCTTATATACCTAGGTTTCCCAGGATTTATATATTTGTTTGTTTGTCAGTATATTTGTCTGTCTGTTGGCTAATCTGTCTTATAATGTGTCTAGGAATGTATGATAAAGCTTAGTAGTAGTTTTTATAATCTACAGGTTGACCCATAAATCTGTGGAATAAGATGACGAGTTTTAGATTCAAGGTATGATTTGAAATAATCTAATGAACACATGAAACACAGCAATTGTGCAGTGTATATCGACCTATTTCGATAAATAAATTGAATTTTAAGCCACTAGTAAACCCATTTGCTTTAAAGCAACATAAAAACCCATATGATTGCTTAAATATCGTCTTCCTATTCCCCAGTTTTATAAATTACACTGTAACTGGAACTCGAAAAAGATATATAGTAAATGCTATTGTTAAAAATAATTTATAATACTTACATAAAACATCAATATCCACGAACTGCGGGTTGCTGGAGCCAAGGGTGTTGTTGGCCTGACAGAAGTACCTCCCCGCCTGCTCCCTCTCCACCCTGAGCAACTCGAAACCTGCCGTCCTGCTCACGATCTCTCCTGATCCGTCCCTGTACCAGATTATACTGGAGGACGGGTTACTATCCACAACACAGCTCAGGGTTACAGTGGAACCTTCCTCCAGGTTCCTCAGAGGGCTGGACTTTGTTATTTTTACCTCAGGAGCATCTAGACAGATACAGATACAGATACAGATACAGATACAGATACAGATACAAATACAGATACAGATACAGATACAGATACAAATGCGGCTACAAAGAAGATAGAGATAAATCAGTCTAAAATGAGAAATGATTGGGTTTTAAATTGACAGGTTATTAGATTTCTTTCCACGAATCTGAGGCAGGATAATTTCCTGTTTACATTTCCTGTCTCAGTGTATACTGGTATATCAAGATAGAGATGATAAAATATATGGAGCAATGATTGATTAAACGAATTTAAAATGAATATATTTGGGATAAATAAATTAGAATATTGTTGTGACTGTTTATTAAATGAATATAAATATAAGGATAGCGATGAATAGATGTATGAAGCAAGAAAGGGTGAATAGATGAGTGAATGAATGTCAGTTTTGACAAATAGACAATGACGGATCACTGCATTATATATTATTAACATGTACAAGAATGAGAGTGATAATAAATATATAAAAATATATATATATATAAAGTATAAATATGTAGAAAGGGAGACAGAGATTGTGGGATAGAAGAGAGAGCGAAGAACAAAATCTGATTTTCTAATATATTTGCAACTTGATTGTGAAAAACCTTAAAATTTAAAACTTGACTGTTTAATCTAACAAAATTCATTGTTTGAAATATCAAATGTCTATTCACAATCAGGTTAAAAAGATATAAAGATTATAAAATTAGAATTTGTGGGGAGCTTTTTGTTCATTTGATATAGAGAAAAAAATGACAAAAAAATATGTTCAGAAACACATTGTAGTAGTTGAAGAATCCAAATAAGATTTATAAAATTGATTAAAAGTAACAATCCCAGATTGGAAACTGTTATTCCGATCCTGGATCCTATAGTTTCCTATAGATTCCTATAAAATGAATATTTCCTGCTGTTTTCTTGGAACACGACGAGGCAGAATAAATAGCTTTAGAAATCCATACTTGTACTTTGCCATAGATAGATAGATAAAAAGACAGATAGGACAGATAAATTGATAGATTGGTAGATAGATAAGAAAGTAGTTAAATATGTTTTTTAAATGTCAAAAATAAAAAAGAAAGACAAAGAAGCTGATCTAATAATCCAATTAGGAAAGATGTCAATATTTCTAAGTTTTTATTTGAAAAAAAAATAAAAAGGTTTGTTAAGTAGAGAAAAACAATGATCAAGAAAAAAAAGATGGCTGATTTTTTGAAGAAAAAAAATTTAAATGTCAAAATAAAATGGCGATAAAGGTATAAGATGGAAGATCAGACCGAAGATGATAGAACGATAAATTGAGAATTTCAATCCTTTGACATTTTACCTAAGGGGGCCAAGCCCTCGTAAAAGAGAAATATGTGAAGAGAGTAAAACAGACGGATCAAAAGAAATATATAAATATGTAAACAAAGAATACATTCTTTAATATTTCCCCCTCCCACGTCTTCGATAGTTTTGCCTCCCAGCGATTGGTAACTTTTCCAGCAGCCCGTGTTCACCCACCCCTTCCCCTTCATGACAATAGTTTTCTTTGATGAATTTGAAATCAACTCTTTTAGATCCTTTGAATAATTTGAATCTAAATATATCAGTTGTTCCCTGTATAGCATTACGATACTTTAACTTGACATTACATTTATATAATATTGGATTTTCTAATTGATATCCCAACAAGTTAAATTATTACCCCTCCTGCTACACCCTGCTCTCACCCCCCCCCCCCCTCCGGAATAAACGAATATGATGATATCTATTCTTTACTCAATACAATATATTGATGATCCGCATTCATCATTTATTTATTTACTTTCATATTTGCGTTCCTTACATCAATAAACAGAGTATAAGTACTACACCTCACTAAACCTGGTATTTTTCAGGAAACAAAAGATGAAAACCTGTTGGTAAAATAAAAGAAAGGTATCATCCCAACTGATCTTGAGGAAATGGACCTAAAATTTTCCGACCTCATCCTACCTAAAGTTGATGAGAACTTTAAATGAGCTATGAAGAGAAAACACTGAAAGGCCTTTGAAGGTTTGATAAAGAGTAGAATGTTAAGATATATTCTCCAGGTCCTAATATCACTCTGCTCCAACCCTTCACTCCTTGTCACTGTGTCAAGCTTGCAGTTTCTATATTATATTAGAGAACCCTTTCCGTCAACATTCATTTTTACCCCCGACCACAAACTTTTATCATAAAAGAAGTGAAGTTGTGCCCATAAATAGGGGGAAATCTTGGATTACCAGGGGAATTCTTTCCCCCTTTCCCCCTACCTAGATATTTGTTACAGTGTTTAGTAACAGTGCTCAATTTAATGGAAAAACTCCGTGCTAGTTTGGTTGAGTAGGTTGGCGGGGTAGACAACTTGAAATTATTTTATTGCCAAAAAGGATATTCTGTAAATCTTTATAGTTCCCTCCCCTACCCACAAAACTATCAAAAATTGAATGATATTATATTTCTGCCTAAAATATTCAGGATCAAGTTGCAAATTCTTTAGTTCCCCTCTCATTCTCCCCTACTGTAGACCTACCCTTGATTAAACCTTCCCCTCTCATTCTTCCCTACTGTAGACCTACCCTTGATTAAACCTTCCCCTCTCATTCTTCCCTACTGTAGACCTACCCTTGATTAAACCTTCCCCTCTCATTATTCCCTACTGTAGACCTACCCTTGCTTAAACCTTCCCCTCTTATTATTCCCTACTGTAGACCTACCCTTGATTAAACCTTTCCCACTCATTCTTCCTTACTGTAGACCTACCCTTGATTAAACCTTCCCCTCTCATTCTTCCTTACTGTAGACCTACCCTTGATTAAACCTTCCCCTCTCATTCTTCCTTACTGTAGACCTACCCTTGATTAAACCTTCCCCTCTCATTCTTCCTTACTGTAGACCTACCTTTGATTAAACCTTCCCCTCTCATTCTTCTCTACTGTAGACCTACCATTGATTAAACCTTCCCCACTAATTATTCCATAATATAGCCCTTCTCTTGGTTAAACATTCCTCTTTTTCCATACTATAGCCCTACCTTTAATTGATTATTCCTTCTCTTCTCCTTCTTCCTTACTATAGACCTTCCTTCCTTAGTCCTTCCCTTTCTTATATTTCTTGTCCTTAAATTCATACATTTCTTCTATCTCTGTCACCTTGATTATCCACCGCCCCAATCTAATAGTAGTATTCTTTTTCCTTATTCCTTCCCCACCGCCCCCCTCCCCCTTCCTCCCCCTTCCGCTTCCTTCCTACTGTATTCAATACTAAGTATGCAAATCAAAGCGGAAATACTTGAAACAGAATAACAAGCAAAAACTAGTAAAGGTAGATAGAACCAAGCAGAGCGTACAAGGTATACAGATAAACTTTAGACAGCGCTTTTACAAAACAAATCAGAACTCAGAAAGGATCATCTAAAGTTTCTTGGAAATAAAAAATGTACTTACATTGAATGTCTAGGAAAGATTTAACATCCACCATCTTCGTGAGTGCGGGGTGCTTCGCTTCACATCGAACACTTTTCCCATGCTCGCCCCTCGTCATTGAAAGATGGATTGTTGAAACAAAATCGCCCGCGGCATTCTGACCCGACTGCGCTTCCGCCATTTCTCTTTCTCCCAGATACCATTTCAGCTTTGGGGGAGGATTACCGCCTTTTGCAACGCAATCTAAACTCTCCTCCGACCCCTCCGGCGCACTGATAGCTCCCAAAATTGGAGTTCCAGTTTTTGATACTCGTAGATGGACCGAGGTTGGGGGCTCTGAAAGAAAAATTTAATGAACAGTGTGTCGAAACGGGTCGTAAAACATTGAAATTTTCTCAAGATAAGATAAGAGAGTATTTAGTATAATTTGGATAGATAAGATATGAAGGGCTAAAACCTCAAATTAGGGAGTAGCTGTAGATATGAGCTTACTCTTGTTAGTCATTACTTGATGATGACTTTGGTCACGCATCCAAACAGTAACGGGGTAAAATCTTAAAGGGGATGGTGGAGTTGGCACATTTGATGTAGGGGGGGGGGGGCCTGCCTTCATTTTTGGTTCAAATCTTCCAATTTTTTGGGTGCACGCCTAATTAGTGATCGAAATTCCTAAAATAAAATCAAATTGAATTTTAATGACCTCTAATGACCTCTAATG
>NW_019397464.1:0-3051 GCF_000591075.1 Eurytemora carolleeae | reverse complement strand
AAGGTCAAACACTGGATTTGTTGCTGCTACTGTATTCCTGGGGTTCCTAGCTTTCGTTTGATATGCATTAAGCCATAGTTGAAATATTTTCTATTTGTGGAGGTCATTAGAGGTCATTAGAGGTCATTAGAGGTCATTAAAGTTCAATTTGATTTTGTTTTAGGAATTTCGAACCCTAATTAGGCGTGCATCCAAAAAATTGGAAGATTTGAACCAAAAATGAAGGCAGGGCCCCCCCCCCCTACATCAAATGTGCCAACTCCACCATCCCCTTTATTTTCTATATTTTCACAGATTTAAAGATGAAGGTTTGGCTTGATGTTTGTCAAGTTTCTGGTTTGTTTGTTGTAAAGTTTGTATGTGTTTAGTAAGCAAACAGTAGAACAAACACTACAACCAATTACTTTTCAAGAGTTTCAAATTACTGAGGAACCTCTTGAAGGAGCTGGACTGGACCATTCTATACTTGAAACTAGTCTCTTGGAGTCTATCCCTGTCATCTCACTAATATAATAATGTTGTTGTATTACTTTATCTCTTTCAAAACCCTGCTTCCAGCATATATCTTTTACAGTTCTATTTAAAGGGATTATTCAGGTATATGAACGATGTTTAAGGTACCAATAATTAAGATAGCAAAATAACACTGATTTTACCTGTCTAAGATTTTTCTGACGTCCCGGATTTTAGTTTCTGTCGTCTTCATCTTGAGTTCAGATAATTAACGACAAATACTGAAATCAGGGAAGAAATAAAACTTGATAGAGGTGTAATCAATGTTGTTCTACCATTTTTATGGGTTCCTTTCAATGGTGGTATTTTATTTTTCTATCTATCTAAGTTCCTATAGTTGTATCACGGTTCCTCTGCTGTCCAGACGATATTTACTATTCCATGTGTTTACAGGAACAATTTTTCTTCAAGAATATTTCAGAATATGTTTAAATATTCTTCACTCTTCACAGAGTAGACCATTTTCCCATCATTTAAACAACTAGGAAATAGAGGGAAGTGATGCAAACCCAGTTTAGATCTACTACAGGTACCCCCCCCCCCCCAGATAGAATATATTTAGAAGAATAAGATTTATTTGTCTTGAATTATTCCATGAATATAAGATTCTAAATCTTCGCAGATAAACATTTGTTTCTTTTAAATCCTAATGGTTCCAGGTAGAGAAACATAAACAAACAAACAAACAAACAAACAAATAAACAGAGAGCAGGTAGGAGGGAAGAAAAGAATAAATGTTAAGATTTCATGTCCTCATAATATATAATTCAAGATGAGACTGAGAAGATTTACAAGTACAAGTATTACAACATAAAAAACACATTTCTCCTTTAAATATTGTACACCAAAAATATGCCTTATACAAACTAGTAAAAGCTAAAATATTTTAAAAAAAATTATTTTTCTATTAAAAAAATCAAATGACACTTTAAATACACGCTTAAATATATAATGGCTTTTGAGTAAATATATTTTAGCATTAACTTGCTAATCAAAGATTCTCAAGCCAATAAATGCATTAAACAGACAGTAAAGCCATTCTATTGCATTGACCTATACAGAAAACATATCGTATAGTTTTTATTCGTAAAAGATTTTTTGACTCATACAAATTTTTAGTTAATTTTAAATATTTGAAGATTAATTACTCTTTTAAATTGTTGAAAATATGAATTTTGTTATGACAAAAAAATTTTAAATGGAGAAATTAATTCTCAATTTTCAAAGTTTCTGGTGCAAAAAAATAAACATTACATTCTTTAAAAGTTTCTTTTGTAAAAAACTTTCTTTCTTTTTAGAATCTTCAAAGGTTTTGCGACAGTAGTTTTAACACTAGAAAAGAGAAATATATTTAACTCTAATAATACAGTTTCCCCCGCTTATTGTATTTGTTTTATTAAAGTGTTTAGCTGTCCAAGGCATGCTATGATGATATATTCGCACAAAAACTTGTCAGACCATATATTATCCTTCATATAGAGGAAGCGTAAACTGTAAATAAAAGAACTGATTAATTTTCCAGGATGATTTATATCAATTTTTAAGTTTCCACAAAAAAGAATGATCATTAAAAAACTTGGAAGTTTAAAAAAGAAAAAAATATTCCAGAGCTGAACTAAAACATTATATTTAATGATGTATAAAATAAAATAAATATCTAGAGTCTCGTTAATCCATGCTTGAGCCAGATTTGAATAAATCCGGGCGTTAGCTCCAGGATTTCCAGTAACACGGAGGGATTTACCACCCGGAGAATAAATTGTTCGTCGCACTTCTACTTAGAAACCTACCCGGATATTCCAACCTGCACCGCCATCTTGCTAATTAATATTTTCTAGATTATAAGTTATGCAATTTGTTTGAATAAACAAGAGTTGCATATTTTGCTGAAATATCTCCCTCTGAATGAAAAGAAATATGGAATGATAAGATGAAGAGAAGGAAGGATCGAGGAAATTAGTTTAACCCTAGCAGATGAATAGAAAGATGAGTATCTGGGAAAATGAACAGATTATCTATTGAAGGATGATAGATTTTTATCAAGATAGACAGAAAACAGATAGATAGATAGATTGAGGCCCAGAGAGATATTTACACTTTAAGATTGAGAAAGAATTATTTCTTCAAACAAGAATCTCTCTTCCTTAAACTTTAAATATCAATTTCTTGGAAATTAAAATACAGCAATAATGTAAGAGTGTAAACATGGTGCAGGCGAAGACTATCAAGATGTAGAATCGGTGCAGAGTATGAATAAAAAAGGAAGAATGGTGCAGAGTGAGAAAAAAGGATGTAGAGTGGTGCAGAGTAAGATTAAAGGATGTAAAGTGGTGCAGAGTAAGATTAAAGGATGTAGAGTGGTGCAGAGTAAGATTAAAGGATGTAGAGTGGTGCAGAGTAAGAAAACAGGGTGTAGAGTAGTGCAGAGTAAGATTAAAGGATGTAGAGTGGTGCAGAGTAAGATTAAAGGATTTAGAGTGGTGCAGAGTAAGATTAAAGGATGCAGAGTGGTGCAGAGTAAGATTAAAGGATGTAGAG
>NW_019397463.1:0-66826 GCF_000591075.1 Eurytemora carolleeae | reverse complement strand
TTTATCTATTTATATATCTTTCTATCTATCAATTTTGTATCTAATGTGTCTATCTGGCTATCTACATATAATATATCTATATATGAAGAAATATCAACAATTCTATTAAAAAATTTGTTAAGTATATATGTAATGTATAGATATCGATTTTATTCTCTAAAACAATTTTTTGTTTCAAAATTCTACCTTTTTCCAAAGTGTTTTAAAATTCCCCGGGCAACGTCGGTCACTTCAGCTAGTTTTTATGTTACTTTTCGACTTTTTAACCTTGTTAAAATATTTTAAAAAAGGTAAATTCGTAAATCTTCAAGCAATAAAATAATTAAACATTTCAGATGAAGTATTTATTTGAATAAAAAAATCTAAACTTTTACGCAAAAAATCAACAAAAATAGCATTTTGTTTTTCAAGTAATGCCAAATATAAAGCTTGTAAGAAAAAACCTATAGGCTAAATAAAGAAAAAATATTTTTTTTATTTTTATTTTTTATTTCTATCAAAGATTAAAATTAGTTTAAAGGTTTAAAATTTTATATTATTTTTAAATCATCTAAAATCATCTAAAAGATATGTAATTCTTTCTTTCTATAATCACTTTTGCCATTGGCGGAAAGGTTGCTAGGTTGTTTCTGCATAATTCTTAGTCAAGAATAATATTTCTAAAAATTTTTTTTTCATTGATATACTTTTGCCCTATTGTCATTAAATTAATTTATGCAGAAATTTAATCATTACATTTATACTTCTACATTCTCGTTTTCTTATTTGTCTAATCCGCGGAGAACATTTTAAAAATACGCAAAATTCACTGTATAAGTGTAACGCCCCTCTCTTTACAGAGAAAATGGATTCCTAGCTTGGGAATCCAGCTTTGGCCGGAAACTAATTTTTTCATATAAAAAGGTAACCTACTAAACTTGGAGTTCTTAAACCAAGTTAAAAACATTCCCGTGGTTCTCCCAAGTTCCCCAATTAAAACTTGATTCAAATATTTAAAAAATGTATAGGAAATAGATTACAATTCTATACATATATTATTTGAGCGGTAACATAATTCTAATATAGGCGAACAAGCACTTTAAAGTTTAGAAGAAATATTTTCGGTGCCTATATGTACAGACGACGTGAATCTATTAAAATATGACGAATCCACAATTAAACTAAGTTTGAATATAGTGCTATAATGGCTTATTGGGGGGGGGGGGGACAGGTATACAGTTGCAGGGAATAAGGAATCTAATGAATTAGACATTATAAATTTCGTACAGTCGTCTTAGTATACTCATTTACTGTGGGTAACCCTGTTTAAATATATATATGTACATTCCAGATTAAAATAGAAATGACAAATTAGTATTTACGATGTGATAAGAGGAAATTATGTTGTAAATGTTTAATTCCTTGAATCCGTCAGTGGGTATATAGGAACTCCTTGGTGTAGTTCTTTAAAACAAAATGTCTCCTCTAGAAATTGTTTTCTCAATTCTTTTAGTTTCCGGGGTAGCTCATTCACAGAATATTAGCTTTACTCTAAGTAATCATATTTAAAATTAAAGATATTTTTTTTCTGTGACCGAAGTTAACGAAATAGAGAGGCCACTGGACTACCTAATAAAGATTTAAATTCTGAACTAACCTCACGAGTCTTTAGTTTTGAATCAGTGATTCATGATTTAAACCGGCGGTAGGTAGAGTTCAACGACCTAGCTCAATTTCATTAAATTTGGTCCCAGGAAATGTTTCAAGTTTAAAATATTTGTTTTTAAACAGAGTAATAGTTTGAAATTCACCATTTTAAAACATGAAAATCAACAAAATCTCAATTGTTATCATCTTCCCTGTATTTGTAATTCATATATTCCCTATCTTCCCTGTCTCCCCTGTATTTCCTGTATTTCATATATTCCCTGTATTCCCTGTATTCACTGCATTCCTTGCATTCCCTTTATTTCCTGCATTTCCAGTATTCCCTGTATTCCCTGTATTCCCTGTATTCCCCTGTATTTCCTGTATCCCCTGTGTTCTCTGTATTCTCTGTATTATTTGTATTCATTGTATTATTTGTATTCATTGTATTCCATGTATTCCCTGTATGCAATGTAATTAATAATTGGTCAAAAATCTAGTTTCTAAAATAAAAATGCTCGAGTATCATAAGAATCATGTATTTTGACACACATACCATTAAGAACTATTTACACAGGGAATAAAGGGAATTCAACAAGAAATACAGGGAATTTAGGGAATAAGCATGCTTTGTATTCCATGTATTCCCTTTAATATATAATTGGACAAAAATCTGTTTCTAAAATAAAAATGCTGGAGTATTTTAAGAACCATATTATTTTGACACACATACCAGTAAGAACTATCTACTTCTACACACTTCACTTAAGAACCATTAATTTATACACACCTACAAGTGTTTTATAAACTGCCTGTCTGTCTGTACACACGTCATTAAGCTGAAAATGAATACCAGTAAGAACTATTTATTCTACACACTTTACACTTAGGAACTGTTTATTTATACACACCTACAAGTGAACTGCATGTCTGTACACACCTCATTAAGAACTGTTTAGCTGAAAATGAATACCAGTGAGAACTATTTAATTCTACCCACTTTACACTTAAGAACTGTTTATTTATACACACCTATAAAGTACAAAAGCTCCATGGAATACTGGTAAAGCAGAGAATACAGGGAATACAAGGAATACAAGGAATACTCCTTGTATACCATTTATTCACGGCAGTCCCTGTATTCCCTGTACCCTCTATAGTTCTTGTTTATCTATATTACTAGTATTCCCTGTATTCCCTACATGTATTCCCTGTATTCCTTGTACTCCCTTTATTCCCTGTATTACCTGTATTCCCTGTATTCCCTCCATATTTTCCTTGTATTACCTGTATTCCCTGTATTCCCTCCATATTTTTCTTGTATTCCGTGTATTCCCTAAATATCTTGTATTTCCTGTATTCCCTGCATTCCCTGCATTCCCTGTATTCCCTGTATGCCATGTATTCTCTGAATGTATTCCCTGTACTCTCTGTATTCCCCGTATTTCCTATTTTTTGTATTTCATGTATTCCTTATATTACTTGTATTCCCTGTAATCCTTGTATTCTCTGGATGCTTTCCTTGCATTCGGCCTGTATTACCTGTATGCCATGTATTCTCTGAATGTATTCCCTGTATTCTCTGATTTCCCCGTATTTCCTATTTCCCTCCCTGTATTCCCTGTATTCTAGGTCTTCCAAGTATTCCCTGTATTCCCTGCATTACTTGTACTACCTGTGTTTCCTGTATTTCCTCCATGTTTTCCCTGTATTCCCTGTATTTCCTATATTCCCTGTATTCCTTATATTCCCTATATTCCCTGTATTTACTGCATTCACTGTATCCACTGTCTGTAATCCTTGTATTCCCTGTATTTCTTGTTTAATCTGTATTCCCTCTATTTCCAGTATTCCCTGTATTCCCTATTTCCCTGTGTTTCCTGTATTACATGCATTCCCTGTATTCCTTGTATTCCTCGTATTCCATGCATTCCTTGTATTCCCTGTATTCCCTTTATTCTCTGTATTTCCTGTATTTCCTGTATTCCTTGTATTACCTGTAATCCCTGTATTCCCTGTATTCCTTGTATTACCTGTAATCCCTGTATTCCCTGTATTCCCTGTTTTACCTCTATTCCCTGTATTCCCTGTAATCCCTTTATTCCCTGTATTTCCTGTATTCTCTGTATTCCCTGTGTTCCTTGTTATTTCTGTAAATCCTGTCTCCTGTAATTTCCATATTTATCCTCTTTATATCACAAAAATGACTAAGACAAACACTTTATTATGAAGTGCTAAATACACCCCTTCTGCATACGTGACATTTTTTACCCACATATGTTAAGCACCGCTTCTTAGGTGCGTGTGAGTGATTACTCGTACACATGCACCTAAGAACCGTCATCTTAGCTGCGTGTGACTGTGTACTCCATTTTAAAGATAAGCACTCTGCTTAGCTTGAAAGTGAGTAATTTAAAGGTAGCGTTTAAAGGTAGTGCAGAGAATACGGTTAAGAACCAAATTTTTGAGCAAATGTATAGGCTATGAGCCAAAGACATACACACCATGTCACACCGGCGGTGTGTCCTAGGCAGTTTGCTCTTTCTCTTTTAACCAGTATGTCCAAAGATCCTAATATTAAGAATCTTGAAATGAATTTCAGCTTTCCTAGAGGGGAGGGGTTCATAAGGAAAAATGCCTTTTAATCTTCAAAAGTTATAGGCCTGATGTTTAAAAATGTACTCCGTCTCTTTTTAAAGATTTGCAATTGGTTTTCACCCACGAAATGTCGTCTTATTGTACCGTAAACACGAGGACCATAAATGGGGATTTCGTCAAGGAAACAATTTGCAAAAAATGCCGTTTTAACATTTAAATGTACTCGAAATGTACCATGTGGTCCCTTTTCCTTTAAGATTTTCAAAATAAATAAATAATCATTTTTTTCAAAAGTTTGTTTAAAAATTCATTTGTTAAAGGGAGTGACCGGCAATGTAGGGTACTTTTGTAGTATTTATTTGAGACATATTAAACGTTTAAATTATGTATAATTACCGAGATTGAGCGCAAAGTCGACGTTCAAAATCATCCATTTAGGTTGTTACGTTTTAAGAATCAATTTTTTTGAAATTATTAAATAACGACGACAAAAATGTAGTAAACTCATTAGATTTTTAGCTGAACATATTTCTCAAAAGAAATTTGTCAATAAGTCAATTAATTACTTTTCATCAATATGTTGAATTTCTTATTCTGTATGAATTTGTTTGCAGTTTTTTACAAATTCTTAAAATGTCGTCTTTACAATAGAAATTCCGGAAAATCTGTAGAAAATGTTTGTGAACAATGAAAAATTATAGAAACTCATAACTGAATAAGACTACTTTTTTTCGAGTTAATTTTTATTTTCTTAATCTGTTCCTAAACAACTAATTAGTTTACAGAAGAAGTTTTGTTACATTTTTTGTCGTTGTTATTTAATAATTTTAAAAAATCGATTTTCAAAACGTAACCACCCAAATGGATGAATTTGAAAGTCGACTTTGCGCTCAAACTCAGTAATAATACATCATGAAAAGTTTTATATGTCTCAAATGAATCCTAAAAAAGTTCTCCACAATATATACTAGTACATTTTCAGTTGAACTGCAATACATTGCCGGTCACTCCCTTTAACGGTCTATCTCTACTGCTTGTCCTACTAATAACATTTTTTTAGTATAAAATAAACGACCTGAAATGGCCACCAGTTATTATTGCAATATTTTCAAATATAAATTTCAAATTTTTGAAATCTATCGGCCCCACAAAAAATCCAAGAGACATTTTTCCCGTCGAAATTAACAATGAAGAAAATCTAAATTATGATGATATCGGTATTTCCAAAGCAATCCTAAAATGTCACTAATTTCGGACTGACCAATTCAGAGATATAAATTAAAAGTTACCCAAGACTTCAAAAAATTGGATCCGCTGAATTGTCCATGGTCGATTGTCATTTATACGGCATCAGTTGATCTTCGGGCATGCAATTCTATACATGAATGGTTTTTTAAAGGGTTTTAAAAACTAGGCTTTAAGGGCGCTTTGCGCCCATCTTCTATTTCAATTGCAAACATTTTCTCTTTAAATTCCTGGCAAGACTTTGACACCATATCGTGGTAGCTCTTCTAGCTATTGCCCAAGTAGATGAACAGCAAATTGATATGATTGCATATTAAAGATTCAAACCTCTTTTTTCTCTATAGCTCTTATATAAGGAAAGGGTTTTAATGAAAAAATGTAAAAGATTTAAATCTATCTTTATAACAAATTGTTACGCGACTACGCGTTTTTCCTAAAGACCTTATGAAAGCTTTATAAGTACCGTGGGGTATATCTCAGGATTGGATTGTAAGACTTCATCTTCCGACTACTCTCCATAATGAAAGACAAGCTGGATAAGTTCCGATTCTTTATTCACAAAGACTTCAATCTAGTAAATAATAAAACTAGATAGACTACAAAAAAAAGCTTTTGAATTAACAAACATTACGATACAACTGAACCAATTCAAGCATTAAAAAACTGTAGGGCGGAACTAACAAAGGTACATTATAAATCATAAAATCCATGGGAACACAAATCATAAAGGTATTTATAAATATAAAAAGGAATCTTACTGCAGTGATCCCAGAATTATAAGCACAGTTTACATTATCAACACAGTTAAACGGTTTATAACTAAGTAATACAAATAGAATCTGTACGCTCCGACGTAGAAATCTTGCGCATGCGTAGGAAGTTCGTATACAGCTTCTCAAACTAGTTTTCCGACCTCTTTTCTGTACAGATTTACAGGGTGAACTCAGAATTTCACAGGGGCGTCATATAGACTTTACTTACGCAGCATGGCTCGCGTAACACAAATTAAATTTGACGCACGGATCAGAAAAAATGAAAGAAACCTTCCAAATTATTGATTATAGAAGTTTTAAAGGTATTGTTGTTTCTTTCGCAGTTGGTTCCAAGAAAGAAATGATGAAAAAGCGATTTTTACGATTTTATATTCCTTACATAGAAAAGCGCCGAATGTAAGTCTTTAATTTCAGAATTTCTTGACAATGGGTTGGTGGCCGTGGAACTGGAAGGAGGAGGACTCGGAGGCTTTGAAGATGGAAAAATTCAAATATCAAATAGAAAAAGACGCTCGAGAGAGAACTGACAAGAAGGAAAAAGAGGAACGGGAGAGAATCGAGAAAGAAAAGAGAGAAGTGGAGATAAACTATAAACTCAAATTGAAAGAGTTGACTGAAAATCTGGAACTGAAATACAGAGTTAAACAACTGGAACTTGAAGACCAAAAGAGTCAACGGGTTGAAGGCAAGCAATTGGAAATGGAAAGACGCAAACATGAACAAGAGTTTGAATTGAAAAAATTAAAGCTGGATAATGAGTATAAGTTGGAAATCGCTAGGATAGAAGCCAGTACCCGATCAAACCAAAACAAGATGTGGCTCGGAAATGTCTTTGCTGTGGTTCTGTGCTTCATAGCTGTCCTTGTCACTGTCACATACTTTATGAAGGATACAGAAGTTGTGGTGAGTTATTAAAAGTAATACGAGTTTAAAACTTTAAATTATGGATTTAAACGTAATTTGACTCAACATTTTATTTTAATGGGGGGTATGCTCGATTCACAGCTGCATATTTTATCTAAAATTTACAGATTACATTTTGTGGTTTCTCTGTCGAAGTGCATCAAAGACAAAGATCGTATTTTATAGAACTCAATACTATTTAAGAATGAAAAATGATGATATCTTCCCCATTATTGCTCAGAAAGGGTACATATAAAGATCGGGTATGAAACTCTTTGAATTAAAGGTCTTTGTTAAAGTTTTTAGAATTGCTCACTATCTACTGTGTTTAAAATGTATAATATCAATTAAATCTTTTTTATACGGAGTTTATCATGTAGTTCTTTATGCTCAAGTGGATAAAAAGCAAATTGAACATTAAAGATTCAAACCTTTTTTATTCTCAAAAGCTCTTCAGGAAAAAGGGGTTATAATGAAAAAGTCTACAAGATTTAAATCAATCTTGATAACAAATTCAATAAAAATCAGTTGAGGAAATCTTCCAAATTATTGATTAAATGGAGGTTTAAAAAGTAAAAAATAGATGGTCATTTAAAACTACATTTATGATGCCTTTTCGTAAAATTGTTCTATATTAGGTTGTTATCGAGGATGGTAGCAGGGCCAAGGAATTTCTTTCGAAGTTAGTGCCAAGTTCTTCGGTAGCAAAATACGCAAACCAGAAGTCAGATGTGTGTGAAATTTAATGACCTATTTTCGTAATTTGTTCAAGGTTTATTTACTTATTCAACTTCTTATCATTTTTATTCTTCATATGTCAGAGAAAATGTTCTCAATTGAATCAATGAAGAATTTGTTTAAACAATTTGTTCTTTGAAATTTCGTCAAACAAATCGTTCGTTCAGTTCGTTTGTTAAAGTTGTTCAGATCAAATAGTTTGTTCTTTTTCTTCTTCAAAAGTATGCTAAAAATGTTTGTTCGTCAACAGTCTGGCTGACCCAAAAAATGAAAACGAGCGTAAACTATTTAAAATACAAACATTTTTATTTTCTCTGAATGATCAAAACCATAATTCACGAAAAATTTCTTACCTCTGAAAAAAATTCGTCCGTTCACAAAAAGTTTGAAAAGCCTATCTCTTTTCAACTTTAACTTCCATTATTTTCGTATTTCAGAGAAAATGGGCCTGTTGGGCCTGTTGCGCCTGTTATTAAGCTGCTTCTATGGAAATGCTACTGATATAGAAGATGGAAACATTCCTTCATTAACAAATGAAACAGAAAAGAAAAAATATGAATTAAAAGTTGTTCAAAATACTCCAAGCTTTACAGACAACAGAGTAAAGTGAGAATAAAACATAAACATTCATCTGAGAATTCTGCTATTTTTTCCCGTTTCTTTTTTATAATATATATTATTTATATTACTGCTTAAAAAGCGGATAAATAATCCGTCAGATTATTACTACTTTTATCATTATTTCTTTTTTGTGTGCCATTCTCACTTTATTTTAACGGTACAGAACAAGGAAAAAATTAAAGATTTGGAATTAAAACTCAAAAATGACGAGATAAAACGGAAAGAAGCTCTGGAACAAGGTTTAATGAATAGCAAGAAGTAGTTGAACAACACATCTTGTGCGCTGGTTGAAGCTGAAAAAGTGGTTCAACCACGACTGTGCGGTTAATTAATCAAAAGAACAGATAGGACACTCTATGTCGCCTTTTAAAGATTTTTGTTGGATTCGTTCACAATAACCCTGAGGCAGAAGCCCACAGGAGTTACACGAAGTCGGCGTAGAACAGACTCTCTCTCTGTCTTGTTCTACGCCGACTACGCGTAACTCATTTGGGCTTCTGGCTCAGGGTTATTGTGAACGAAACCCACATAAACCTTGAAAAGACAACATCTACTGTCCTATCTGTTAATCTATGGGTCTAACCATGGATTGCTAGTCGCTATTCATGAAACCTGGTCCTAGGAAGAGCAGAACACGAAGCAAGAATTGAACATATTAATAGAGAACATGAAGAAAAAATGGAGAAGTTAAGAGCACCAAGACAAGCAAATGATGGAAAGTTTAAGTTTGTAAGAAGAATACTGTTGCTGGTTTTTCTTCTCGGTTTACTAGGTCTTTTTCTTCCACACTACACTCAACTGTACAATCTGGTGAGTTTATACTTTTATTTGAAACTATATTTTTATTTTTTGAAGTAACTTATTTTTATTTCATAAGAGAGACATATTTATTTTGTTGTAAAAATAAAAATGAAAATATTAATATGTTTTTAAAGGGACTTTAAACAGAATTTCAAAAGACCTACAATTTAGAAATTGGCATTTCCGATTCAAATTCACATTTCATTTATCCTTCATCATTAAAAGGTTTAAAGGGCACCTTGTTGAATCAGGCATATACCACTCTATAAATTGAAAGGTCACTTAATAATAACAACTCTTCTTGACAAATATCAAGTGGAATATTTAATAATCATATACATTCTTTCTTTAAATCAACTAAAAATCCTGACACTAGTTTTGTAATAGGTAAAACATATTTCTTAAAATTTTCAAATTTTAAAGTTACAAAGTTATAACTGTTACAACAGTTACAAATTCAAACTGTTTAATTCCTAAAAAATATTCTTTTAAAAATTAGATAATATTTTTTGTATTGTTTAGTTGATGGAAATACTGTTTCCACCACCAGAAATAATACCAAAGAAGTTCAGACTGGAGCATAAGTTAGACCTGTAACATATTGGGTCAAACTAAATTTCACATAAATTGTATAAAAAATGTAACATTATAAAACATCAACTCGTAAAAAACAAAAACATTGTAATATCTAAGTAAGAAATTAAATATTATCTGTGAATAAAAATCATCATATTTTTTTGTATTTGCGGGGTGGTGAGCATTTCTTTATCTTTGCAGACAGCATGAATTGACTCCATATGTATTCAATGGTATGAAATCCAATAACGCATTTGTTGTTTAGTCAATTTGCTTTACAATCTATAACGGAAGGTCATATATGTTTTATTTCTTCCGGTCGTCAATATCTCCAGAAATCAGTGTTTCCTCCTTGTTTTTCTATTGATAAAGACAGAAACCCCAAGACTCGAATTTGTCTATTCAATTCTTGAGATTTAGTTGCTTTTTAGATTTGAGAGGAGAAGAAAGATCTCAAACTCTAAATTTCCATTCAATATCCCAAATATATCTTTGCAACCTAATCAAATTTTTAAAATATCATAATTGGGTAATTAGAATTTTGAAATCTCCAAAAGTCATATTTTAAAAATATTTAAAAACCAGTGTCCTAAAGATTGCATGCAAAGAATGCATGAAACACAATTTAATTGCAAAAAATAATAAATTTTGTTAAGTATCTCTTTTCATGTTTTTTTGCAATACATACAACACTGTGGACTAAACCAGTGGGGTCGGTCAAATAGGCCTAGGATTCGGCCGGGTACTGTAAAAAGTCTGAACGCGCCATGGGACTAGTCATAGTTAGCCCTCGCACGGGACTATGCCAAGAAAATTGATCCCTGTCGTATGTTAGTCTGGTTAGGGCGACGTTCTGTACCATAGGATCGGGTCAGTACACGCCATTATCTGGCAGAACGGTATAAAATGGGCAGGTCCTGTTCGAATTCAAATTTACTACGGGGATAGAGTGACAAATCAGTTATTGTTATTGTTAACTGTATAAATATTATTTGCCAGCTGCTGGATCAAATGTCAAAGTGAAATTATTTAATCACTTTGATCAAATATACAGTTTGTGCATTTTTAACATTTTCTTACTGAATGTACAAATGTCCGATTCATAACGGCACCCTTTAAACATTTATATGATTAATAATGAGGAAAATATCGTTTTGCTAGAGATTAATTTTATTCTGACCATTTTCGCCTTTGTTTCTTCAGCTAGAAATATCAAAACCACGATTAAAGATACTTAATTTTACAAGAGAAATTATAGTGTCACACTCAAACACACCTTTCAAGGGTATCGTACTGTTGTGAATCTAACATGCCTCTCTAAAACGAAAGGTCACTTAAAATATTATTCACAGCCCCTTTAACCCTATTTATCCTGACGTCTGGTTTCATGACAGGTTGCCTGATAGTGGGGGTTAAATTGACCCCCCTTCCTCAATTTTCTTATTATGACATTAATCTTTAACATTTAATATGCTTTTAAGCTCTACTTCAATAATCTGCAAAAAAAATGTCAAACTTGCAAAAATTCAAAAATTTATTGCGAAATCTGGTTATGATTAAGCAAAAAATGTGCCAAAAAAATTGCGTATATTGCAACAAATTAGACATTTTTGAAAACCCCTTGACCAAGCAAATTCAAATATGCAAAAACATTTACAAAATTTTGAAAACCTAAATTTGTAATGTAGAAAAACCGAAAATGTGCAAAGTCCTTTTAGAGGCGTCTGTGTGCAACATTTCTGTGCAATCTGCTTGTTTTTGTTAAAGGCTTCTTAAAGCGCTGTAATGACTGGAAGTAGATCTAAATATAATTTAGCCTTGTACAGGTAAAATAAGGCATTTTACAACTAAAAGAAATTTTTTAACTTTAGTTTTTAAGAAGTTGTTGGAAAAATCTTATTGATTTCTGCATGATAGATTACAAAATTTGGACCACTGTGCAGTGTACATGATAGATTACAAAATTTGGACCACTGTGCAGTGTACATGATAGATTACAAAATTTGGACCACTGTGCAGTGTACATGGCCATAAAAAACAAGTGGAGATGTTTTATACAACGTTTTAACTACTAGTGCATTATACACTAATTGAAAATTAAAAGTAAAGTTTCATAAACACTTAAAACGCAAATCTTCTTGAAACTAGAGGGAGAAATTTGTCCGGCCCAAAACCAAAGATTCCTTGGCCCAGCCGGAGCCGGTATTGCAGATTTCCGGATAATTACATATCTAACAGAAAAGCTGATAGACAAAAGAATATTTTTTTCTTTATAAAATCTTGCTTTCTCTGATAAGTCGTGTTTTTTTTTTTTTTTATCTAAATCGCACCTGTTAGGAATGTTTAAAATTATGTATTTTATACAAATTATGAATCACAAGCATTAAAAACATATTATATCATAATTATTTTCTCCCCAAAAGAAAGAGTACTTTTAAAGATATATATTTTAACGGGTTTCAGTCGTTATGGCAAAAAGTAATGGTAGCATCATAAAAAAGTACGAAATTTTTCGAACGTTTTATAGTTAAAGAATTGGTCGGATGGGGGCCGGTTTTACAATTTCTTATTACGTAATTGGAAAGCTATAAAAAATGTATAATATTTTACAAAACCCAAGGTACTAATGCAAGGAAAGTTAATTGCGTTCGTGTATACTCTGCATACATATTGAAACCAGTTCTCTCTGGGCGGAATTTGTAAACAAGAATAGATGCATAAGTGTTCGTCTAGTATCCTAGGAGAAAAAGGATTTAATTTCAAAAATTTTGAAAATGTACATAACAGTTTCCTATGACCAGAATATTTCATGGATTACTTATGTGAAAATTGATTCCATGTCAGGCTGTGACATCTGTCTTGTGTTTACTTATCCGCCCAAAGACAGTACACTGCAGTACAGAAAATGCGTACACCTCCGAAATAACTTTCCTTGCATTATAACCTTGACAAAACCTAATGTACGCATATATTTATTCACCTAAAGTTGTATTAATTTTAATTTTAAATATTTTAACCCTATCTCTGCTGGGGTACTTGAAAACCAGGATATGCTCCCCTCTAAATCCCATGTTTTATGTCCAAATATGACAAATGATACATCATTGGAAAGCTCTTGTGCTCTACTTTTAGAATTTGCAAATTTGCAAAAATTGAATTTTTTATCGCAAAATCCAGTTATATAGTAAAAATGTTTGCAAAAAAAAATTTGTCCAAAAAATGAAAAATTATACATTTTTAAAAAGCCCTTGACCATGCCATTTCAAATATGCAAAAATGTTTGCAAAACTTTAAATAACCTGATTTTTAATCAAGAAAAACTGAAAATGTGCAAATTTCCTTTGACAGGTTGTTTGCAATTCGTTTCCTTATGTCAAAGGCTTTCCAAAAAGCTAAGCTTTATCAAAACCTGACAAGTGGAAGTGGGTCAAAACAAAGATTTAGTTTGTTTCAGGAAAAGCAGTCATTCAGGCAGTGTGCCTGAGGACTCAGGCAGTTAGTATTAAAGCCCGGGTTTAGGCCTACAGGGAGGGCTTTGGGTATGTAGGAAAAGTCAAAAAATTTCAACAGCCTCAGACCAATACTTTTTGAGTTATTTAAAAAAAACTACAGGGGGGGGGGGTCAAATTGCCCCCTCCCCAGCAGGAATAGGGTTAAAAGAGGAGTTTCCGATTAAACATTTAAAATAAAGTCGTAATAAAAAGGATATGATTCTGATAAATCCCACATTGTTTTCCTGCTACATAAAAGCGCAAGACGAACAACAATTGAAAATAATCAGTTATAAACAATAACATGGATATAGAATTCAAACTTGACCAGACAACGTTTTTTTCTATTTGAAATCTTACGCGCTTTGGTTTATAATCAAACAATCTTTAAACTTACGGTTTTGTTTGTTTTAAACTTTTCATTCAAAATGTATTAGCCGGCAAAAAAGTATTTAACGAGAATTGCTATAAAATTCTGTTTAATAGCAAAATTGTGATCTCAAGTCACAGCTTTCTGGAATATTGACAGAACTGTTAAATCCACGTGTCCCCAGCCCCCCAATATTCAACCTCTTTTTACTTTTGATAGCTCCTAAATGGTCTAAAACAAAACGGCCAAAATGAGAGGCTAAAAAACGTATGTACTGACACAGGGTTGTATATTAAAATCAATGCAACACTACCTTTTTTCCTTTGCACTTTTCATTGTTCAAAGCATAAAAAGAAAAGCAGAACCAGTTTAGAAACGGATAATACAAGTTACTTCATTAATTGTATGAAGTGATCACTTGTGGAAATAAAAAACAGTAGTCATTGATTATTCTTCGACGCATTCGTATATAAAGTTAATATTTCATAATATTTTTTATTTTTTTTATGATCTGATAGTTACTTTTGAAAATGTATATCGATAATTATTGGTTGTAATATCTGAATGATTTGTTTGGAATTAAATTGATTTTTTACGATCCGAGTTGAATGTTGCCACTTTCTGAATTTGTATGGACGCTACGTTCTTCGGTACGAGTCGTTTTTAACAATTTTCTCCTAATAGACACCAAAAGTGCTTATTTTTCGCCGTAAGTCTTTACCCCTTTTCATTTTTCGCGAACACTCCCTTTAAAATCCCGGTTGCTAAATCTCTGTATAACTATCCACTTTGGACACTTAATTTTCTCAGCTTCTGATTGGCTGTTCAGTTTCCATTATCGACACTCTGATTGGTGCATTTTCTCAGCTTCTGATTGGCTGTTCAGTTTCCATTATCGACACTCTGATTGGCTGTTCAGTTTCCATTATCGACACTCTGATGAGATCAGGAATTTATCTAAAAATTTCAGCTCAGGAGATTTTTGTTGGCCAGAAACTTTAAAATAAATAAATTTTTATTTATTAGTATTTAGTGATATAAAAAGGGCAACAGATCTGAACACAAACCAAGTAGTTTTTAATAAATATTGATAATTTTATGCCTGATAAACTATTTTTGTTAAAATTTTATTTCAAAAGCAAGAAACCCTAATCGTAATTTTTGCCCAAGGTTAAAATCTGAACAGGGTATTTAAGTAACCTATTTAAAACAAAATTAATATCTACTGCGTCGTATTTTTGCTTTTTGGTAATTTTCCATAAGGGTTGTAAAAATGCAATTTGCAGTTTAAAGTACTAACTTAATCAAGTAAAAATCTAAATTAAGATTTTAATTAAAAATGTGTTGCAAATCTACAGTTGGTTCTTTGTACTCTTAAAATATTTTAAATCCTAAATCTGAATTCTTTATTCATGATGGAAACGGAAATATAAAGTACTTCTATTTTAATTGTGAACATGTTCTCTTTGAGCACCTTGTGTCACGCAAGGTCCCACAAAAAAATGTGGACCCAATCGGTCCTGCCGTTTTGGCATTTATTGGATACAAACAGACAGAAAAGCAAAGTATATTTAAAGATTTGCGGACGAGTACGAGAAACTCAAAAAAAATGATCTGAAGAAATTTTATAATTTACTATAATAAATAAACACAATGACTTTATTATTTATTATTTCAAATATAAAAAGTTTCAATCTACTTGCACGTATTGATAAATCTTAATTTACAGGGTTATCCACAAAGACAAAGACTGTAAAGACGACCGAAAACTCTTAAAATATAACGATCCCAAGGTTATCCTAAGTTTTCCTTAGATATAATAATTTTATATCTTTTCTATTGGTTTGGAAAAGTAACAAACAAATTTACAGTTGCAGGGAATCAAAAATATAAGGAAAAAGTAAGTAAAAATTCCGTACAGGTAACAATTTTGCGGAAAATCCACGGAAATTCCTAGGAATCTCTCCCAGGAATCCGCCGAAATTCCTAGGAATCTTCCATCCTGTGAAAATGTCGACAGAAATTGGATATATTCCCGAGAATTTCCAGGGAAAGATTCTCCAATGAGAAATTCCTGGGATGAACACAGTACAGTGTCAGGGGTTTGGCCCAGCCTGGAGACTATTTCAGTGATTATTTCAGAATCAATTCTGGGGAATTTCTCGTAACCCATTCTGAGGAATTTCTTGTAACCCATTCTAAGTAATTTCTTGTAACCAATTCCGGAGAATTTCTCTAGAATTGGAATTTTCTCTGGAATCTGACTTCAGAAATTTTCCAGAATTGGATTCCAGAATTTCTCCAATATTAATTTCAGGATTTTCTCTGGAATGAAAATTAAGAATTTTTCCGGAAGAAATTCTTGATACCAATTTTGGCGAAATTCCCCATATCAATATCAGAGAAACTCTTGAACACAATTCTAAATTTTTTTTCGAAAATGGGTTTTAAAAGAAAAAACTTAGTTCCAAAATAAAATAGTAAGAGGCTAAATTTAAAGAATTTGAGCTGCAGCTTAAATTTAAGCCTCGGCTTAATATGGTTGGTTCCACTTAGAATTGTATTCAATTTTTCAAGATTTAAGCCGATGTTCCATAGAAACCGGTTTTTGGTGGATTTAAGGCAAGCTTAAATTCATTAAATTCGAACACTGGTCTTTTTGACAATACTATTAAAACATTGAAGTTTTTGATACAATGTTATTATAAATATGAGATTCTCAAATTACTCAGGAATTGGATACAAATTCAGGAAACATTCTCAGGAATTTATCTAAACTTACTCTCATGTTTAGCTCTGTCTGTTAACTTGGTGACCAAGTCCCGAGAATTTCTCAGAAATTTCCGGTTAATTATTCTCTAGAATTTCTGGAGGAAAAATTCCCCAGAGATTCTCAAGAATTTCTTGAACTAATTCTCTTTTTTATTTCCCGTAAAAATTCGTTAATTTGGAGACCAAGCCCTGAGAAATTATCAGGAATTCCTAGAGAAGCATTCCAGAGAATTTCCCAGGAATTTCTTGTTGGGAAATTCAGTTAATTTGGTGACCAAGTCCTGCAAATTTCTCAGGAATTTACGGAAAATATTCCTAAGACTTTCTCATGAATTTCTTGGGAAAAAATTCTGGAGAAATTCTCAGGAAATTCTTTAATTAATTCTTTTGTTTATTTCCCCTTAAAATCCGTTAATTTGGTGACTAAGTCCTGAGAATTCTCAGGAATTTCCAGAGAAGTATTCCAAAGTAATTCTCATGAACTTCTTGGAAAATAATTCCGGAGAATTTCTCGGAACTGAGTCACAAAACTCTGATCCCCAAATAATCTCTAATCTTGAGAAACCAATTCTGCTGAATTTTTCGAAAAATTCGGAGGAATCAGTTACAGGAAATGGTTCTCCAGATATTCCTAGGAAATTCTACAGAGAAAGTCGTCACGGTTGGAGAATTTGGGTATATTCCTCACGTTTGTTAACTGGGGTAATTGGGTTCTGTTGGTCAGAGTGATCACCCAATTAAAGAGTTACATGCCCGATTCACAACAGTACCCTTCATTCCTTTATCTGAACAACAATGCGAAAGATGTCGTCGTTTTTTAAATGTTGTAAGCAAAAAGTTGAATTTAACAGTCGTCATGCTGTAATAAGATTTCATTTGGATAATTTGTAATTTAAAAATTTTAATTGCCGCATTTCAAACCGTCTACAATTTAGAAACACTTTTTAAATTGAGATTCTAAATTTTAAACCCATCTAGTTAAACAATCCTCGTGTTCTGATACAAAGCAAAGTCATTGATTTGAAAAATGTATACTAACGCAGCACATAGACAAGTGAAAACATATCAGCGAAAAAAACACACACAAATTTTGCAATAATAAAAAAACTTTTTTTGAGAATGGAGCCAACATGCATGAGCATTATAAATCTTTGTTAAATAGTATGGCAAGCAAATACCTGCTCAAAAATAAGCATAGTTTTGAATACATCAAAGCATGAAGACAAGAAAAAAAAAGTTTAATGTATGATAATGTTTATCCTAAAGTAATACTTAACATAACTTACATGTTTGTCCTGTCCTTTGTTTGTCTTGTTCTATGTTTGTCTTGTCCGTGTTTGTCTTGTCTCATGTTTGTCTTGTTCTATGTTTGTCTTGTCTCATGTTTGTATTGTCTCATGTTTGTATTGTCTCATGTTTTTATTGTCTCATGTTTGTCTTGTTCTATGTTTGTCTTATCTCATGTTTGTATTGTCTCTTGTTTGTCTTGTCTCATGTTTGTCTTGTCTCATGTTTGTCTTGTCTCATGTTTGTTTTGTCTCATGTTTGTATTGTCTCATGTTTGTCTTGTCTCATGTTTGTCTTGTCTCATGTTTGTCTTGTCTCATGTTTGTCTTGTCTCCTGTTTGTCTTGTTCTATGAAAGTATGTTTTCATTTTTTTAATCTTGATATATTTTGTTGATAAAATAAGTAAAATTTGACTGATTGAGTGGCGCTGCAGGAAAAAATAAAATTTCTTTCTTTCTTAAAAACAAAAAGTTGTCCCACAAATTTTCCCGGGGGGGACATCCCACCAATTTTAAGCCACACAGCCTCTTGTTGCTCGGAAGATTGAAGTAATTACATCCTAAAATAAGTAATAATATTAATAATAATAAAGTAATAATAAACGTTTAGCCAGATGTAGAGTTTTCATTCTTTTGTCCTTTAGACTTTATATTCAGTCCAGCACTAAACTCAGAAATGAACACTCGCCTTCTTTTCTTAGCTTTAGTCCTTCCTCTTGGAGTCTTCAAGGCAACATCAGCTGTGGAGACAACCACAGCTACAACTACAACTTCTTGCTGCCCTAAGAAGGTTTAATAGATAGATATATATTTAGGCTTAATTACTACAACATGAACATCAAAATTTGTTTGTTTTTGATTGATCGTTAACAGATAATATATCATCACTAATCAACAATTCCCGAAACAGAAACAAAGGCAAATGAAAACTATTTAGATGCTTTACAACAGATTTGCATGGACAGAAATTATCTTTATGTTAATTTTACTTATTCTGTGATAATGTTATTCTATTTAATATTTATCAGATCATATCTGGTGATGGGGATAGCCGTTCAGGAACCTACACTTTTAACACTACTATGGATGTTAGCACCCTTCCAGGAGAGTGCAAGGATGGATGCATCTACACCAAGATGGGTTTAGGTAGTATTTTTGATGCAGAGGTTGGGGATGTAATATTTGATGAAGGGGGAAGGGGTGTCTCTGTCTTTGATTTTAGTTTAAATCTTCCAATTTTTGGCTGCACGCCTAATTTGTGATATAATTTTGAAAAATAAAATAATACTGGACACTAATGTCCTCTAATGAGCTCTACTGACCTCTTCAAGTAGAAAATGTTTCAACTATGGCTTTATGCATATCAAACGAAAGCTAGGACCCCAAGGAATACAGTAGCAGAAATGAAATCAATGATTAATCTTCTAATTTGACCTCTAAAGACATTAAATTTAGCTTTATGCTTATCAAAAGAAACGACATCTAATGACCTCAAATATTGTACTTCTTGGGTTGAGATATACAGCAGTTGCCATTAGAGGGGTTTAACATAATCCAACAATATTTAGACGAGTTGTTCTGTTTTGCTCCTGGAAATCTGACATCAGAATGTGTAAGTGTTATAAACCATCATGTTTTCACTTTAAACTAAAATATGAATCGCACTCAAGATTGAATTCTTTTATGTATTTACTAATAACTTCTTTTTTTGAGGATTATAAACATACAAAAAAAAATATAAAAAAAGTAAAAAACTTTCTGTGAGAAGCTTTAGAGAAAAACAGAAATGTTTTGAATTTTAGTGACTGATTCCTTGACACAAACTCTTCTTTTTTAAAGAAAATTACGGGCTGAGGTAAAAAATCATTCGGGTTTTTAATTCTTAAAATCATGTTCACATGGTTTTATTACAATACCAGGAGACCAATACAACTGTGCAACAGGAACATGAAATTAAAGAAATCAACATTCTGAAATAATAGGAAGACAAATTGTTTCGTCTTTCTTGCAATTTAAACCCAAAAAAAATACAAATTTGTCATTATTAAAAAAATATTCTATTCATGTTTTCATGAACAGTTCATTTTATTTGTTCATTTTCATTTTCATTTGTTGCTATAATTCATTTTTTTATTGCCGGTCGTAAATGAAACATTGTGTTTGTCCTGTATTTACTTACACCTTGTGTTTACCTTATGTTTAGGTAGTTTTAACAGCAATAAGCTTTGCCGTGAATAGTAGTCCAAAAGGTATTAATTAAGTCACTATGCATGCTACTATGCTTAGTCCTGGTTAGGTTTATTTTTGTCTCAAAAAGATTAAAAGGAGGGGGAGATTTTTGGCGCCAACTTTGAAATTATATTCTAATTGTCTCATCTATAGCTTTTTCGAATTTATTTGTATTACCCACCATACTTCATACATGTTCTACACTACCTTATATGTTGTGATAAATACTATTTTGGAAATTTTTTTAAGTATGTTGTCGTTGAGGAATCTATTTTAGTCATTTGTGGAAATAACCATGGGGCCCTATCTCTGTCTATTTATAAAGGAAATGAGTTTTTGCCACAAACTTAGATTTTCTAATATGATATTTTGATATTTCAAACTTAGATTATTTGATCCAACAGAATTCATAATTTGAAATATTTAAGGCCTACATTGGGTTAAAAGATCTGAGGATTAGAAAATCAGAATTTGTGGCAAACACTAAATTCCTCTATTGTTTTTATTGCAGGGGTTGGAAGTTATCCTTGCACCAATGAAATAACAGCCTCTTTCAACACCCTATCTGGTAATAAAAAGAAAAGGTTTACCCATTTGGTGACAAACTCTTTATAAGACAATTTATGAGACCGAATTTAATAAATTTGAGCCGTGTCTCATATCCGTAAAATACCGGTTTTAATTAAGTGCCGGCTTAAAGCCACGCCTCAAATTTAAGCCGTGGCTCAAATTCTTTAAATTTGGTCTCTGGAAAGATAAACTCCTGACAGTACAGATGTCAAATTTGAACAATTTGAGCCGCGTCTTGAATTTAAGACTCAGCTCAAACATGGTTGGTTCTACTTGAAATTGTATTTGCATTTTTAGTAAATTTTTGTATTTTTTTAAGTGAAATTTTGTAAGCCTTTTTTCAGTGTCACTTAATTATGTTGGGAGGTTTATTTTTTGTCTATTAAACAGGGTCTGAATCAGGATTTTCCTAGGGGAAGTGCAAAGATGGGAGTGGGGCTATAGGGACCCAGGATCACTGAGTAAAACGTAGTGAATGAGGCGGGGGGTTTTAGGGGGACTGAGCATGTTTTGATCACTGTGATAATGATAAAGTTTTGTGCAGAATTGTACATCGCTTATGCTTGCTTCCGAAAAAGTCGTTTTAGTGCAAAAATGCGGAATTCCGCGCAAAAGTTTGCGGAATACTAGTTACAGCACAAATGACCAATTATTTGGGACAGTTCATCCCTTTCAAAACCAGGAGTTTCAATTTCATTTGATCTATCAGATAACAGTTCATTTAAAAAAGGAATTTTCCAAAAATAGTGTTAACAGTGTAGCAAAATTTGACTTCTAATATTTCCTAGTTTTCATTGTATTGGATGAAGAAATAATATCATGTGGAGGACAAGACCAAAGGTAATATATTTACTGACATCCGGCTTTTAATTTTTAAATTTTACACTGGTGAACAAGTATTCCTTATGTTCTGTGATGTTCATTACAAGAGATAAAAACATGGTGAAGGGGGTGGGACACCTTAGAGTATAGATATTAAGTTGCATTACACTTGCATAGCTAAACTTTTTAAAGCGAGCACATTAAATAAAATTTAATAGTTCGGGTGCTTGGGACACAAAAAGATGTGACACACATTTTAATATCCATGTTTCAAGGTCTTTTAAAGATGTAATTTTGTATCTTTAGTTTATGTAACAAAAGAGTCATTGACTATTTAAGTAAAAAAAAACAAGTTGATAGTGTGAATTATAAAAGTGGCAGAACAACAACTGTTTGTATTTTATTGACATCCTTTTAGTGGAAGTATGAGTGGTAGTTGTCAAGTATGGCGGAATAAGACGTGGCAAACCTTCCCACCCTTGAATCAGGAACGGAGTGTGTTTGCAATGAACACTTTTCAAGACACAATAGTTGTCAGCGGAGGGTTAACTGTCGGATCAAAGTAAGTTTGCTTAATCTGATTTAATTTCACCGAGACCGTGATATATGTATTTTTTATTAAAGAAACTTTAGACATAATTTTAAGTTAATATTGACATCCTTCTAGCCAGGCTCTAAAAGAATTTAAAATTTTCGGAGCTCCAAAGCAAAATTTAGTCTGGTGTAGTAAAAATAAGGTATTTAGGAAGTATGCTTGAGGACTCAGACAGTAGGTATAAAAGCCCAGCTTTTAGCCTTAAAGGGAGTGTTCGCGAAAAATGAAAGGGGGTATAGGCTTAATGCAATAAAAAAGCGCTTTTGATCGCTACTAATCTTACTTCTATCTGTTGCGTCTATAAGGAGAAACTTGTTAAAGACGTCTCATACCGAATAACTTAGCGCCCATACAAATTGAGAAAATTGCAACATACGACTTAGACCGTAAAAAAATCAATTTAATTTCAAACAAATCATTCAGATATTACAACCTATAGTCATCGATTATCTTTCGCCAAATTTGTATATAGTTTATATTTTATAATATTTTTTAATTAATTTGTTTTGAATTTGATTATTTCTCTGGCGGCTTGCGCAACTATCTAAGAATGCCGCGGACCACTCACACTTTTCGAAATCGGTTAAAACGTTTTCTAAAATAATAAAATATTATAAAATATAAACTATATAAAAAAGTGGCGAAAGATAATCGATGACTATAGGTTGTAATATCTGAATGATTTTTTTTTAAATTAAATGGATTTTTTACGGTCTAAGTCGTATGTTGCAATTTTCTGAATTTGTATGGGCGCTAAGTTATTCGGTATGAGACGTCTTTAACAAGTTTCTCCTTATAGACGCAACAGATAGAAGTAAGATTAGTAGCGATCAAAAGCGCTTTTTTATCGCATTAAGCCTATACCCCCTTTAATTTTTCGCGAACACTCCCTTTAAGTGAGAGGAATGTGTTAGTTAGAAAAACCAGAAAATTTAAGCTTCTTAGCTCTTAAATACTTTTTGAGTTTTTGAAAAAAAACGATAAGGGGCAAGGTAAGTTTTTCTTTTACTTTTGAAAAAATCTCGATCTCAATTTTCAACTTATCCAAAATGGCAAACTTACAGTTAAAGAACACTGCACCTTGGAACTTTTATAATGTTTGAAATGTTCTGTTCTTCTCTTTTCTGGTTAGTCTAAAGTCTCTAAAATGTGGTTACTTATTCAAATATTTTCAGGCCTAGCCGTCCTGTAAGCAATTTAAAAAAATCATTTTTTATCTGATTTTTTAAGCTAATATGTGTTAATTAAGACATCATATTTTTTAATATTTACAAGATCTTATCAAATAAGCATATTTTAAAAGCGGTAAATTATTAAGATTTTTTAATACACAAAGTAGGAAATTAAGAATGGCCCAAAAATCATGTTTTTTTTGGCACATTCTTGATTTATCTAATTTTAACATACAATTAGTGTCGCTCAAAAAATTGTGTTTAAGCGCTTTTACGTGGTTTTATTGTAATACAAAGTGTTATTTATTATTATTATTTAAATTTATTTTAGAACAACGAGCAGTATGGAGATTTATAATAAAACGGCAGAAAAATGGGAAACGCTTACTGATGGTTTAAGTTTATCTAGAAGCTTCCACTGCGCTGTTGATATTGGGTATTGTAACAATTTTACAATTAACAATTATTAAGTTATGTCTGCTTGAGAATATTTTATGTGGGTGTTGAAGAGTTCTTGATTATTCTACTGCAAGACTGTATCATGTCAATGTGTCCGCACTAAAGTATAATATGGGATGTTTGAATTTATGTATAGCCTGCGCGGCAAATTACCTGTATGTATAAAATGCCTTATTTTTCACATCAGCTGTATGTTAGATAAATAGAAGGTAGTTAAAGTAGTAATAATTTAAATTTTAAAAAGAAAGATATGTATTGATTGATATATAAATTTTGAAATTAAATGGTAGAAATTTTAAAAAGTCAGTGGGGGATTGAAAAAAAAATTCTAGAATAAATGTTTATATATAGATTTGAAAAAGTCGGAGGAAGTGAGGGTAGTGGGGAATTGAAAAAAAATTCTTGAATAAATGTTGATAAAAAAGTTTCAACAAGTCGGTGGTAGTGAGGGTAGTTTGAAATAAAAAACAAATTCTTGAATAAATGTTGATATATAGATTTAAAAAGTCAGTGGTAGTGAGGGTAGTTTAAAATAAAAAACAAATTCTTGAAAAATGTTGATATAAAGATTTTAAAAAGTCGATGGTAGTGAGGGTAGTGGGGAATTGAAAAAAAAATTCTTGAATAAATGTTGATAAAAAAGTTTCAACAAGTCGGTGGTAGTGAGGATAGTTTGAAATAAAAAACAAATTCTTGAATAAATGTTGATATATAGATTTGAAAAAGTTGGAGGTAGTGAGGGTAGTGGGGAATTGAAAAAAAAATTCAACATTTATTCAAGAATTTTTTTTTCAATTCCCCACTACCCTCACTACCTCCGACTTTTTAAAATCTATATATCAACATTTATTCAAGATTCTGTTTTTTATTTCAAACTACCCTCACAACCACCGACTTGTTGAAACTTTTTTATCAACATTTATTCAAGAATTTTTTTTAAATTCCCCACTACCACCAACTTGTTGAAATCTATATATTAACATTTATTCATGATTTTTTTTCAATTCCCCACTACCCTTACTACCTCCAACTTTTTAAAATCTATATATCAACATTTATTCAAGAATTTGTTTTTTATTTCAAACTACCCTCACTACCACCGACTTGTTGAAACTTTTTTATCAACATTTATTCAAGAATTGTTTTTCAATTCCCCACTACCCTCACTACCTCCGACTTTTTAAAATCTATATATTAACATTTATTCAAGAATTTGTTTTTTATTTCTAACTACCCTCACTACCACCGACTTGTTGAAACTTCTTTTTCAACATTTATTCAAGGTTTTTTTTTTTCATTTCCCCACTACCCTCACTACCACTGACTTTTTAAAATCTATATATTAACATTTATTCAAGAATTTGTTTTTTATTTCAAACTACCCTCACTATCACCGACTTGTTGAAACTTTTTTATCAACATTTATTCATGGTTTTTTTTTAATTCCCCACTACCCTTACTACCTCCAACTTTTTAAAATCTATATATCAACTTTTATTCCAGAATTTGTTTTTTATTTCAAACTACTTTCACTACCACTGACTTTTTAAAATCTATATATTAACATTTATTCCAGAATTTGTTTTTTATTTCAAACTACTTTCACTACCACCGACTTGTTGAAACTATTTTTTCAACATTTATTCAAGAATTTTTTTTCAATTCCCCACTACCCTCACTACCTCCGACTTTTTAAAATCTATTTATCAACATTTATTCAAGAATTTGTTTTTTATTTCAAACTACCCCCACTACCACCGACTTGTTGAAATTTTTTTATCAAAATTTATTCAATTATTTTTTTTATCAATTCCAACATTTCCTCACTACCACCAACTTCTTAAAATCTTTTTATCAACATTTATTCAAGAATTTTTTTCAAACTATTTTTGTCGACTTAAAAAAATCTTGGGTGATACTTATGCATTTACAATTTACAATTAACAATTTACAAATTATGTTTGTCAACTTAAAAAAAATCATGGTGATAATTATACATTTACAATTTACAATTTACAAATTATTTTTGCCAACTTAAAAAAATTGTGGGTGATACATATGCAATATGCATTTACAATTTACAATTTACAAATTATTTTTGCCAACTTAAAAAAATCATGGGTGATACATATGCAATATGCATTTACAATTTACAATTTACAAATTATTTTTGCCAACTTAAAAAAATCATGGGTGATACATGCAATATGCATTTACAATTTACAATTTACAAATTATTTTTGCCAACTTAAAAAAAACATGGGTGATGCATATGCAATATGCATTTACAATTTACAATTTACAATTTACAAATTTTGTTTGCTAACTTAAAAATAAATGTTGATGATACTTAGACACTAATGCATTTACAATTAAGTGTTAACAATTTACAAAATATACTTATACATGTTTGTTTTTTAATCTATTTACCTATGAAATATCAATTTACAAAATGGTTGTAAATTTACAAATGACAAAGGAACATTAAACACATATACACTGGTCTCATATCGTGCCTGGTATCTTTTTTTTCAATTTCCAACTACCGTCACTTCCTAGACAAAAAGCTTAAGCAAGTCTTAAAGAAAATAAAGAGGCAGTTTAAAGAATTTTAAAGTTGAATTTCTTGCTAAATATTTTATTTTATATAAAGATTTTTCCAAAAAATTCGGATACTTTTTTAAGAAGAATATCTGCAAACTACCATACATACCTATGTTTATAAAAAAATTCACCTATTTTTCAGCAAAAAAAGGCATTTTATACGTTCACACAAAGGACTCCGCCTTCCCAACCCTTGAAAAAGTCCTTAGAGTAAAAGTATGGGATTGAAATACATTGAATAACTTCATTTTAACACGGCCAGCTTATTAATTTTTTTTTGGCCGCTTACTGTAGTGTTATATGTAATCTATTAAATACTGCCGAAAAAAAGGTCAGAAAAATTCAAAAAATCAGAAAATTTATTTTGAAAGTAAAGTTGTGTGACACGGCAAACTAAATAAATGTTAAAACTTTTTTAGTGGAAAAATGTTGATTATTGGTGGACAACATGACGAAGAAACATTTTTATCAAAAGTGGAACAATATACAATAAACCTAGATACATCTAAAGCTATTTATGAAACTAAAGCAGATATGCTGAAACCTAGGTAGGTAATATTTATTTAATCAATTGAATTTAAATATATGTTTTTTCCCCCATAAACAAAAGTGTTTCTAGAGAAACTCTTAAAGATTGCTTTGAAACAAATATCCTTAAAATTTGGTCACAAAAAAAATTCTCCAGAAGATCTTCAGTGAAATACGGTGGATCCCTAATCATAGTGATTTTAAGGGGAACATAATTGTAAGATGGGGTCCTAAAAAATTAAAGTAATTTTCCAGAGAAAATTTTATAGAAAATTCTAAAGAAAGTCTTGTAACCAAACTGCAGAATTTTGAGAATCGATCTCATGAAATTCATAAAAATTCTAGAAAACCTTATTGATCGAACTCAGGAAATTTTGTAAAAATATTTTACAGAACTTCTTCAGAGCAATCTCGGAGATCGTTAAATACCAGTTCCATATATTTGACATCATACAATTCAAATGAGATTAAAAAAAATGCTTGCAATACATCAGCCTGGTCATGATATTTTTAGAAAATCTTTAAATAGAGTGGCACAAACGTTTTACAAAATATTATATCAGAAATGTTCCACACATTCCTAGCTAAAATATCTATAAATTTTAATTTTTCATGCAGATATGTTATGGGGTGCACTGTCTTTGAGAACAATGTGTATGTTTCTGCTATTACAGAAAATACTGTTGATATTTATGATGTTGATACGGATGTTTGGAAACAGTTACCTGCTAAACTGAATGATGATGGTTCAAGGTTTATGTTTCGTAACCTTGTTAATCTGAATGGAGCTTTGTATTTTTTTGGCAAGAAAACACAAGTATACAAGGAAGGAAACTGGAGTTTTGTTAATGATTCAACTATAAGTGAAGAAAATTACTTCAATATGGTGGTTGCACCTCTAGCTTGTGAGAACTAACTATAGTAACAATATGGATAAATGTTGACAACATATGATGTATGGACTACCGACTAGTTTGTGATTTGGATTTCATTTCACCCTGGATATGCTAATGGAAACATATAATTAATAGATTTGGAATCAAATTTGTGATATTTCTAATTTTTTTATATTTTAGTTTGGTTTTATGCTTTGCACTGTGCACACTTATATTATAATATATATTGGAATTGTAATTGGAATTGGAATTAGAAATAAATTTTATACTTTTTAATAAAAGTGTTTAATTAGGTAAAATTAAAGCAAAATAGGCTTTAAAACAAGTATAACTCATAGATTTAATTCTGGACTTATCTGATAATAATTTAAACAATCTTTTATTGCCAATAAAACAAATTCTAAAATAGGAAGGTAATAATTGGTTCACAACTTTTATTCTAAAATAGGAAGGTAATAATTGGTTCAAAACTTTTATTAATAGGAAGGTAATAATTGGTTCAAAACTTTTATTCTAAAATAGGAAGGTAATAATTGGTTCAAAACTTTTATTCTAAAATAGGAAGGTAATAATTGGTTCAAAACTTTAATTCTAAAATAGGAAGGTAATAATTGGTTCAAAACTTTTTTTTTCAAAGCGTTAATACAGGGCCATGGTCAATTCGCCTATTTGAATAGTTTTTTTAATCCTCATCAAATCTTGGAAATCCTTCAAATTAAAAATATCTTACTATACAAATTTTACTTTTTTCAAAGAGAACAAATTTATACCCTGACAGAAAATAAATTTAGATTCATAAAAAAAATAGTTTTTTGAAAAATTTGGGACTTCTCAATATTTGAGGAGCTTTTAAAAAGCGGAAAAAACGAACAGGTTAAAAAACGGTTTAAATTAAGCGGTGCAAAAAAGGCTTCATAGATTAATTTCATTTAAAAAGCTATGCATTGACAAATGAAATTAATTTCTGCAGTCTCTCATAAGCACCCATGAGTTCTTTGCAGAGATTTCAATGCTACATTTTTAATTATATTTATAATTTATATTTAAAATCCTTTACTTAATTATTACTGTGGATGATATCGTGGTTTTTAGCCTTAAAAGATGTTTATCTCTAAAAGTTTTCTCCCAATGTATGTCTCCATGTTGCACAAGTCCCATTTGTTAGAGAAACCGCATAAACAATTCTTTTTATATATATTTTTATGGTATCAATAATCATAGTAATAATCACTGTACATTTACTCTACTAAAACCTCGGCAGTTTAACCTTGTATGATTTAAGGTAACAAATTATTTTAGAAGAAAGAACTAAACCAAAAAGGTCTGAAATTGACGAGAAATCATTATATAATGAACGCTAAAAGGAAAGGAAAGACTTTAAAATGACGGGGAGTCTTAATACAAACTAAACACATTTTAGACTATTGTAAATAAACTGATTACTCGACTCAAACTCTAATTTTCTAATTTGATGACGAACATATATATCTATAAAATAAGGCAAAATGTTACCAAGACTATTTTTAGGAGATTTTTTAGTTCCACAGAAAATAAAATAGATTTAAGATCATCAAATTAACCATAATCTAGATGCAAAGAGAATAGAATATATATTAGAGTGGAATTTAGACAATCCCTCGGTATGAATTTTGTCAGTCCCTCTCAGCCTGAAAGTGTACAAATCATGTAAATGTTCACAAATTGTATGCAGTAGAGTTACTTTAATACAGTATGTTCCCTAGACTATCCATTTCAATTTCGAATTTTTTAAAGCTGTTAAATAAATTTATAAAATGAATAAGGTGAATCAAAAAACATCATTTGATTTATAGTTATAACGAAAAATCATCGTTTGTTAAAGGGAAAGGCATAGAGTCTATGTGAAATGATCATTGGTCAATTATAAAACCAGCCTATTTCATAATTTGGTTTTCTGTTAATATTAATTTAAAAAAATTAACTTTATGACCATCTTCAATTTTGGGGTAAAAAAAATTGGACTATATTTTGATATCTTGAATATTTCTAAAATATTGGGTTTCCCTCTTTGATTACCTGCAGGCTACAAATTATAAGAATATGTTTTTTTATGAAAAAAAAACATCAGATTGATTTCTATCCACGTGTGCATGGCAGGCTATCAGAGAATTGATTTAGAGAAAATCAAATAATTTTCAAGAAAACTTTTCTATAAAATGATGTTCTAGGGCCCAAAAGGTTTTATGGCACAGATATGTGAAGTACACCTGGAGTATGGAAGCAGTACAACAAAATGGCCGTTTTACACTTTTTTCTAGTAAATTCCACTCTAATATATATTCTATTCTCTTTGTCTAGATGTGAGACTATATTAAAGATATTATCAACAATATAATTAATCCGTATTGAGCTGAGAGTGCAGTATTGTAGAGAGTTTATTTTGTTCTTATAAGACTGTACTCTCACCTCAAATATTATGTCTGTAAGCAATCTAGATCCGTGATATATTACGATAACTCTACTCAAAGTCTAAAATTAGAATCTAACTGACTCTATCTCTAGCCAAAACTCAAGGCTCTCTATCCTTAGCCAAAACTCAAGGCTATGTATACGTCCGTATTAAACGATAAATCCTATTGAACTAATTTATTTTATATACAGGTGAACGAAACGGACCGGGCTAGCCCGGCAGGGTCAACATACAGATAATTAAGATATATTACTAGCATTGATAACATAGATAATATTACACATCGATAAAGAATATATTACATATCTAGCCGGTCACTCTCTTTAAACAATTGTATTTCCTTGGTAAAGTTAACTAATTTTAGGTCGTCAGTATAATCTAACCCTCTGTGGATAGCCCTGTAGCTGTGCGGGGTCCGCATGATTTCGTAGAAGGGGTAAACAACGGAGGGATTGTTGAGGGGGGGATAGTGGTAGATCGATAGATAGATAGAAAGAGATTTAGACAATTAAAGTGCCAAGCTTGGTCACATGACCTCTTTATCATTATTGCACCTTTTAACTCAACGGAAACGAAGTATAATATTTTTATCTATCTATCTATCTATCTATCTATCTATCTATCTATCTATCTATCTATCTATCTATCTATCTATCTATCTATCTATCTATCTATCTATCTATCTATCTATCTATCTATCTATCTATCTATCTATCTATCTATCTATCTATCTATCTATCTATCTATCTTTCTATCAATCAATCTATTTATACATCTATATCAAGGTTATAATGCAAGGAAAGTTATTTCAGATGTGTACGCATCTTTTGTACTGCAGTGTACTGTCTCTGGGCGGTAATGTAAACACATGACAGATGCCACAGCCTGACATGGGATCCATCTTTCACATAAGATATCAATGAAATATTCTGGTCATAGGAATATATTATGTGAATTATCAAAATTATCAATTAACACAATGCTTTTAACCTCCTCTGATACTAAACGAACACTGATGCATCCATTCTTGTTTACAAATTCCGCCCAGAGAGAACCGATTTTAATATGTACGCAGAGTATACATAACTGCAATTAACTTTCTTTGCATTATTCATGTTTTAGGTGGAAAAATGCTGAAATAGAATTAACCAAAAATATTTTTGGTACATAAGAAAAAAACAATGTTTTGTAAAAAAATTATTTTTTCTTCCTAAATGAAAATCCGCTAAAAATATTTTACAAATCTGCTCCAAACAAATCTAACTAAATCAATGACAAAAAAAATTTTCTTTTCAAATAGTTTTTATTCAAAATCTAATTGACGAGAGTTTTAGAACACTTCGCGCCCATCTTCTTTTTCAACTTTTAATTGTGGCTCTATCTGTAAGCATATTCTCTTTGACAATTTAAAACAATAACAAAAAAAACTTAATTTTACAAAAATCAAACTTTTTGAAATTAAAAAATCAAGTATATTTTCTTTTTAATAGTAGAAAATGAAGCTATACTTGAAATGTAAGATTCCTTTCCAATAAAACATTAAATTTATTTTGTTTTGACGTTGATCGTTTCGCAAAGAAATTGAGTGTTTGCCACAAACTTTGATTTTCTGATTCCTTTATCGTTGCAACCCAAACTATGAATGCTGTTGGATCAAATAATCGAAGTTTAAAAGATTAAAGGTTTGTATAATTATTTTGAAAAGATATAAGGATTAGAAAATTTAAGTTTGTGGCAAAGACTCATTTCCTTTGTTGGTTGCATATCAAAACTTACACATTTTTTCTTCTCAGCAATAGTGAGAAATTTAAAAGGATTGTCTGTGAAAGATTTTAAACTAAAATGGAAAAAACTTTAGTTTTATGTATTAGAATTGTTTAACAATTTTAATTTTTATATTTAGAAATAAGATGGGACGTGTGTGGGGGTGGGGGTAACTTTAATTTTCCTCTCTATATATCTATAGGGCTGTGTATTGAGATATTGACTTGTTTATTATTGTTGGGGTTAGATTCCATCCCGTGGTTTAAATAATCAAAACCCGGGCCGGTAACTTCAGAACTTCAGGGGTGAGTTTATCCATTTTTTAACTTTGTAAATATTAATGAATATTTTTTACCTAAACCAATTTCAAGATTTTTCTAGAAATTCATTGTTTTAATCAAAAAAAAAATCAATGTTGATAAGACATAATCTTTGATCGATCTTATTTACTCAAATGACAAACACTGTTCTACACTTTTAAAATAAAAAAAATAATACTTTTAAATACTTAAAACGAAAATATGTTTCAAATAAATTATTTTCTGATTTTTCATTTGAATGTTTATATCTAGCCCTGTAATATAACAGGTGAAGTTTGGTGCTGCCAGGGTGCAGTGTAACTACCTCCCCCCTCCAACATATATATATAGATATATATATATATATATATATATTAAACCGGTCTTAAACAACAAACAACCATTGTGCAGTGAGAAAATGGACTTTTAGTTAGAGTAGTTAAAAAGTGATGAAAAACAGTACAGTGTAAAATTTAAACATAAACAATGTTTGCAGTTTTAAGATTCAGTGTTTGGTTTTTACTCCGAGATAGGTTTTGCTCCAGGTAGTGGTTAACATAGGCCGCCATGTTGCTCTAGGTTGGTTCAATAACACAAGAAACTCAACCCATTGCAAACATAATCACAGAGAAACGTGTAAAAAAACACTGAACTCAGACTTGTGAAAATTTGCAATTAAAATTGAATTAAAAGTGACGAAAGTGTAGTAAATAATCATGAGTTTTGTTTTGATAATAAAGAAAAACATCATAAGAAAGCCAAACATGGCTAAAATATGAACATTCTAAAAACAGAAGCCTTGATAGTTCTGAATTCATAGCTATTTGTACCAAAATGGTTTTGTGAAAAATGATTGTAATTCTGGATTTTGAACTGTGAGCAAGTGATTTTGTGCTAAAAAGGGTTTACATAGTGAACTAGTGAATCTAAATTGTGTCAAAAATGGGTAAATCAATTCATATGCCCAGATCGTGCCAAACTGCCATTTTGACACTTCAACTTATTTCAACTTTTGAGAGACAAATTTTCGACTTTTTGGGCTACATGTGGCTGCCCATTTTGGCCAATTTTTTCAACATTATATTCGTGATTTTTGGACTGTTTGGCCTTTACCAATACAGGGTTAAATACTTAGTGGTGTACACAGTCTGGATGATAGGAACGTATATTTTTGGACATTTTTTTCTTTAAAATAATAAATGTTTTCGACCTCATCATCAGGTTACAAAGATAGAAGGGTAAAAAATCAACAACAAAATTGTAAAGCAATTGAGTCTTGCCACAAACTCAAATTTTCTAATCCCCATATCTTTGCAACCTGATGGTGTAAACATGTTTAACATTCCAAACTTAGACTATTTGATGTAACAGAAATCATTATTTATAATATTCAAAATTAGAGTTTGGGGCAAAACTCTATTCCTTTCTTTGTAATTTACAAAAGTTGAAAAATATACGATGTTGTAGTTTGGTTAGCATACAATGTTTTTATTATTTGTTTCTACCTGGAGGTAGGACAAATGAATAAAAAAGAAGATATTCTCAGGTAATTTACATCTATATATAAATTTGGCTTGTCTGTCTGTTTCTTTGCCTGTCTGTTTGTATCTGCAATAAACGTCAAAACGGCTGAACCGATCGGGCCCAAATTTTTTGTGGGACATCATGTGACCACAGGGAAGGTTTATGAATGATAAAAAATTTTAAAAATGAGTTTTAAAGGTTTTTAATTTTGTAAAAAATTTAAATTTTTGAAAATCCGCGAATTTTTTTTTTAAATCCGCAAATTTTTTTTCTTCTTTGTTTAAAATGTAAACAAAAAGAACATGTTCACAATTTAAATAGAAGATGGGTGCAAAGCGCCCTAACAGCCTAGAAAGAAGGGCGCTAAGTGCCTTGAATTTCTAGTATTATATATTTCTAGTATTATATATTTCTAGTGTATATATATTTAAAGTAAAATTAAAAGATTTAAATTGATAAAAATCAGATAATGCACTTTACTAAATAAATATAATATATTGTGAAACAATTTTACTATAGTTCTGTATATTTAAATTAATAAAAACATACAATCAACCCCTTTTTAATTTTTATAAAGTTAAATTATATTCTGAATTTAACCAAATATATAATAATAAGATGAAAAAGAAAAGTCAGTATTATTTTAATAAAATTAGTTTTGTTTGAGAAATATAATTTAGAATTTGGAAAATACCGTACTTAAATAAATCCATTTAAAAATAAAAATAATAAATTAAAAAGAAGATACTTTTCAAACTTTAATTTGAAAGTATTTAATAGAGACTTAGGCTCGTTTTTCAGGGCGTTTGGTTCCACACAAGTTTCAGAGAAGTTTTAATTTCAAAATTCTATATCCTAAAACTTTTATTATTATATAAATCTTTATTGGTTCTAAGCGATACAACGAAAAATTAACAGTAAATCAAAATCATAGGGTTTCGCATAGAGTACATTATTTATATATTAGAAAACGTATATGTAGTTGAGGATAAAAAAGACACATTTAAATTTTTTATAAATTCGGTTTAAAGCGAAAAACAGAAAAGGACATTTGAGCATAAATAAAATGATCAGCATAAGCGTACAGTTGTAAGCGAGGTAGTTTAAATTTCTGAGATCTAGAGAAAAAATGTGAAACAAGCACATTCAATTAGGACTTTTTCATGTATAAGTGAAAAAAACAAAGCATCAAAATAAACAGAAAACTTTGCTTTATTTGCTTACACAAAGTCAAATTTTGACCCCCAGATAAAATACATTAAAAAACGCAAAGATTAAAAAAAACAAATTTTTCAAATTTCAGCTTTAAATTGTTGGAAGTTTTTAAAATTAAAAAAAACAAGCAAAGTTATATTCAAACACTACAAAAGATAAACTTTTTTGTTGGTTTTATTATATCATGGTTTTTATACCATGATAAAATTTACTTCACGAGAAACTAAGATTTTCATATATTAAAATTGTATTATTTGTAAATTACTCGTAATAGACAGAGGAATTTTGAAAATATTTACTCTCACAAAAAATAACTAACTATTTTTAAAATTATTTAAATCAATGGTTTTGATTAAAATTTTAGTTTAAAGAGGAAGCATACTATACTCAATTAATTCTTGGCATGTGACGAGTTTTAGTATTTTTTATTGGAATTAAATTCTCAAATTATTTGATATTTTTTTAGTTTTGGAGCAGGAAGCTTTAGCTGGTGGCTAATCAACAGTCCCGGCTGCCGGCCACTATACAACACAACATTCGCCGCCGATTTTGTAGTCGACGAGAACGATGTGTCACCGTTTCGTCCGTCAGAGGTTGAGGGCTGTTATGTCCGTTATGAAAAGATCGAAGTGACGCATGCTTCAATTCAGTTGGTTCTTTCCTTGCTCGGTGAGATTTTTTATTTTTAATACACTGTTCCTCGCAAAAGATGAAACTTAAGAGACTACTGTTCGGAATTCCTTTTTCCTTAAATTCATGATTCCTTGAAACTGTAAACTTTTATTTTTCGAATTTGTAAAATCATTAGATAATCCATTTTGAGACAGATAATACTTGAGATTGTCAAAATTGAAGAATTTTAAGTCATTTTTCCACTCTCATCCTTTTTAGGTATTCATGTAGTTGTGGAAAAATCTGCATTTAAGGATATTATATAAATGTAAATATGCATTTAAGGATATTATATAAATGTAAATCTGCATTTAAGGATATTATATAAATGTAAATCTGCGTTTAAGGATATTATAAAATGTAAATCTGCATTTAAGCCTTAAGGATATCATAAAAATGTAAATCTGCATTTAGGAATATTATATATATCTTAAGACTATTTGAAACATCTTTTAACTAGGTTTGTGTAAAACTTGATAAATATTTTTTGATTAAAATATTTTTCAAACTTTGCTAGCAAAGTTTGATACATATTTAAAAATGAAATTTCCAGGAAATGAAAGGGGGGGGGGGTTGACATACAAACAAGACTAGATTTACATATATATCTTTTATACTTTTAGGAGTCGAGGAAGTAAGTATATAAAGGAAATAAGCTTATTGATCTAATTCCTATATTTTTGCAATCTGATTTTGTAAACCTTGGATAACAAAAACTTTGTCAGAATTAATTGTTTGAACTTTTCTATAATATCTGGAAGCAAAGATAAATATAGTTAAAGGAAGAGTAACCAGATTTTTGTTTATTAATTAAAAATGTTTTTTTTTAGGATTTGTTTTATGTATTTTTATAATACATTACTATCTGACAGTTCTAAACCCTAAACTCGAAAAGCAGAAGGTGAAAGCCATGTATTCTATAGAGTACTCTCCACAGAACCATGACAGGTTAGATTAAGATAATAAGTCAACTTTTATACATTTTCTTTTTTTAAATAAACTCGAAAAAGTTTTATCTTTTTTCCTCTTTGATTTGCATAAACAGCAGTTTTTATGTTAGAAGCAGAATAAGTTTCGGAATGAATGTTGGAATACAAACTCTAATATTCTAATGCCATATATCTTTGAATATCTACGATATTTCAAACTTTTACACTAACAGATTTCATTGTTTGAAATTTTTACTTCAAATTCAAATAATTTATATTTTGATTCAGTTTTATACAAAGAAATAAATTCCTTTTTTATAAAATCTAGACAAAGATTTTAGAAAATTGACCTAAATCAAAACTGCTAACCCATTTTCTGATACAACTGTAAATGTTTTAGATTAAAATATATTTTGATTTTTTTTGAATTTTTTCCCGACTGTTTAGTAACCCCAACACACTTGAGCGTGAGACCGACCTCCAGCTGCAGGATGGAGAGGCCAGAGCGCATATGACCCCTAGGCGGGTCAAACGAAGATCATACAGGTAAAATCGCTTTTTAAAATAGTTTTATTAAAAATCATGTATTTGACATAGTTTATTCCACAACAGCCACTGTACTTGGATTAAGTTTGTTTAGCAATTTACTCCTGTTCCTATCGGGTATTCTGCATGCAGTATATCCTTGTTACATCTTTCCAGTAGCGTTCAAACTTCAGTCACGTGCTTTGTGATATTCAGTACCAATAGAAATTTCAACGGTGTTTCCATCTATTTATCGCATCATACAATTAGATGAATCCTGAAATCATTGCTAAACTGTAAAAGGAAATGTGAACAACTGCTTATTTGAATATTAATATTTTATAGAATAATCTGAGCTGAAAACTTTAGAATGGTGGATATCAGGATTAATGCTTAATCCACTCTTTTTCTTAATCTCCAGATTAAATATTGCTAATATTCCTCATGAACTTAATCTCCAGATTAATTAAAAGATCGGGATTAAGGATATCACATTCTAAAGTTTTCAGCTCTGATCATTCAAATTTATTGTTTTTATAATTTAAACAAAAGTATTCTAACTATTATGAACGAAACTATTTTTATATATTTTCAAACTAATTTATTTAAAATATGTATATTCAGGAATTCAACCCGAAACAGTAAAAGCATGAATCGGCAGACCAATCGTCAAAGTGGCCGAAGCGCAAGGTAATACATAAATTATAAACATTATGATAAAAAAAGAATTTTAGATAATTATTTATTAAAATATTATTTTAGATCGAGTGGAAGAAGTCATAAATCGATCAACCCTGTTACTCGATTGATCGACGCGGATCAAAATCGAGCAGACTCTAGCACATCGAATGATGCAGAGAGATATGGACAAATAAACCCGGGTTTCCAGGTCGGCCATTTTTAATTAAAAATCGTATACCTTTTCCGCAGTTTTGACAAAACTTTGACGACGAACTTTTTCCAAATTATTTATAAAATGATAATGGTCAGACTTTGCCTTGCGTTGTACACTCTGTACACTCCATAATTTGACATGGGCTGCACTTCTTTAATATCTTTAGACCTAAAAACTGAAAATATTTACCTGTTGATTGTTAAACTATTAACATGAGCTATCTACTACTTAGAGATTTTCTAAATTTTGGAATTCGATGAATCTTAAAATTTGTTGTTTAGATTTGTTTAATAAATCAAAGTTTGCTACAAAAATAAAATTTTTAATATTTCTCAGATGGATAATAGTCGGCCTAACTCTATTTACAACCTGTCTGGACCTCCGACAGATATAGAAGCGAGCAGGCCGCAAAGTGCTCTCACCTCTTATTCGAACTTCCACGGACAAAGACGACCTGGCGCACAAACAGCTGCTGGACGCGGCAATATTACTAATCTAACACAAGAAAGTCTTCTCAACGTAAGTTTATTGGTTTAAAAGGGACTGTAAACATAAATTTAAATACCCCTAACCTTGAAGAGTCTTATGTCGGATTCTCAACGGTACCCTTTAACCGAATTACCAAGAAAGATATCGTCGTTTTTTGTCTTAAAAAAGAAAACTCAAAAAGACTTCCTTTGAGAAGTCAGACAACATTTTCCACGCTAAGTTACGGGTTTGTTCCAGCCAGCTTTGACTTTTTTATATTAAACATAAATTTGTCGTTTTTTTTTCTAGAATTCTGTTTTGTCGGCGTATGCGCTTAAACTAAAAAGTATAAGAAGACACTGTAGTTTAGATTTATTTTAATTTACCCTTTTGACTGAAATTCAAAGTATTAATTTCATATTTTTGAATTTGTACTTTTTCCCTCATGAAAACTGAATCTAAATTTGAATTACCACTAGTAATATATAAAGTATTGGAATTTTAAAATTCAGGCGTGACCACTTTTCATGACCACAGAGTAAGCACCATATATTTTATAAGATTTCATACAAAAGATACATTTTTAAAACATTTATCTGTTCGACATCATTCGTCACTGCAGGCTTTAAACAAAATTGGGACAAAAAAATTTTCCCTTGAAAACTTTTAGAATTTCTTTTTAAAACCATTTTTCTTTTTCGGCTTTTTACATTGGTTCATCCTGTATTTTCTACAGTTAAACCCTAAATATGCCGTACATGGAAAGCATTCATCAAATGTCGTATTCTTCACTTTCTGATAATGGAATCTTGCAGATATTTAGTGTTTTAATTAAATGATTATATAGAGATCTTTAAAACTGTTCCTGCATGTTCATGGCTATTTATTTATTTTCGCAAACACTGAGATTTACATAAAATAGTTAAAACCCATTGAAAAATTATCAAGGCGACATTTGAATAATTCTTTCGATGTATGGTTCATTTAGGGTTCAACTGTAAATTATAAACTAATTGATAATATTTCAGCATGAACAGGCTGAAAACACGAATATGAACATGAACGCTAGTTATGATAGTTTGCCACCTCCCCCACCCCCTCTCTCCTCCTCCCCCACTCCCCAGGTTATTGTTATATTTAGTTTATTTCATATGTTTTCATGATGTTTTAAACATTCAGGGCTACTTTAAATCTAATAAGTTCATGCATTTTTTGTTTGTTTTAACTATCGTAATGTCTATCTTCTTGAGAAGAAAGAAATTGATTACTCGCCACAAGCTCTAATTAACAAGTCCCTAAATCTTTTCAACCTGATGACGGTATAAACCATTTATTTTTCAAACTTAAATTATTTTTTTCTAATTGAGTTTATGGTTGAAATATTGAAGGTTGAAGAAGTTAATAAGGCTATGTAATACATATATATGTTAATCGAGACTGCTATGGAAACTTGAATCAATTTTCAAGATTGGGTCGAATCTAAAGTATCACATTGTCTTGACCTTTAATTTCACCTCACACCATTTTTGTAGCTCTAGACAATTTCATTTTAGATAAAGCACTTTCCATTAGTTATAAGAAGTATTTGGCAAAACTTTCATTGATTTTTCCGTTGGAGCTTGCAACCGTTGGGTCACTGTGAATAAGTTCATTTGCTTACTTTTTGAAATGTAAATATATATTTGTTGAAGGATGATGGTATTTATGAGAGTGATAATACAAGTTCTATAGCAACAGCTCAGCTCCCTGTCCCCCAGACTAGATCTAGTATACGAAGAAATGAATATGTAAATATACCATTGAAACAGGTAAAAACTACAAATATCTGAAATAAAAAAAACGTTATTTGGAATAAAAACTTAAGAAATATTATTGATAATGAAATTTTCCAAGAATTATAAATTGTGATTTTTAGACTTTGCTTTTTGGAACTAATATTAGGAAACAATTGTAAATGGATCTTTTTTATATTTAAAAACCAGATTAGCACAGACAAATTGTTTGAAATTATTGCTTTGGAGTCATTTCTACTTCACTTTTTCTTAAACTGTGTACCTAGTAATCGTTAAGACCTTAAATAATATGTACTTTGAAAACAAATTTTAACATTAAAATGAAAAACTAAATGGCAACTTTTTGTTCGATTTCTCTTATTCTTAAATTATTCTTAGGATCCAGGCACACAGAGTTACCAGGAGCCTGAACCTCAGAGCCCTGTATTAACCTCGCCACCATCCTCCACAGCATATTCTCAACCTCCGGTCTCCAATCCTCAGCACAGCTATGCAAATATGCCAACAGATTCAAGGTTAGAATTATAAATATTACATTTTATAAGATTATTATTATCATACTTTTCATTAATATTTAATTTTTATTCTTATTAATATTTTGGTATTATTTTATTATCATTATAATTACTATTATTATTATTATTATTATTATTATTATTATTATTATTATTATTATTATTATTATTATTATTATTATTATTATAATTATTATTATAGATCTGGAAATATGTATGGTGGGGCTAGGCCCCGACCCAGTAATCCTCTGTACTCCGACTATACCCTGGAGATGGAAACCTCAAGGTATAAAAATATACACTAAATACAGCGGAACCATATCGTCCTCGTTTTTTCATTTAATTTTATAAACCTTTTAATTTCTATCTGATATCATTATCAACTGAATATATAAGTTATACATTGAAGAGGAACATATTGAATAAAAAGCGTCAAAATACGCAGTTATTTTACCTTTTAACAGTGATGTTCATCACTTATCCTTTTATAAAGATAAACTGCTTCGGATTTTTTATTTGTATCTAAAGCTGAATTCTATGTTAAAAATTGGGAACAAAAATCAGATTGGTTATCACATTAATAATTACCTTTTGGTGGTTTTTAAAATATAAAATCATTTGGCTCTGAAATGAATTTCCTCTTAATCATATGAATAAATAAAGGGACTGTAAGCGTAATTTCAAGTGACCCTTCATGCAAAGATGTCAATGCCCGATTTACAACTGTACAATTGAAACCTTAATCTGCTCAAAAATGTGAAAGATTTTGTTGGTTTTCCGACCAAAAAGTGTTAATTTATGTGAAGTTCTCCATTGTTTCCTATAAGTTATAAGCAAGAAATGCGCAAGTCACTTTCGTCGAGAAACCGCAAATGAAAATAAACAGTTTAAAGAAACAAAGCAATGGATATCTAATTTATACAAAGGTTTTAAGGGTGCCTTTGTAAATAGGACACTCTGTGCAAGGTGTGTCACTTGAAATTATAATTCCCGTTAAGACTAAAATTTAAAGAAACTAGAAATTCAAGGCGCTTCGCGCCCTTCTTTCTAGGCTTTTAGGGCGCTTCGCGCCCATCTTCTATTTAAATTGTGAACATGTTTTTTTGTTTACATTTTAAAACAAAGAAGAAAAATTTTTTTCGGATTTTCAAGAATTTTTTTTTTTTATAAAATTAAAAACCTTTAAAACACATTTTTTTAAATTTTTATCATTCATAAACCTTGTCTGTGGTCACGTGATGTCCCACAAAAAAATTGGGCCCGATCGGTTCAGTCGTTTTGACGTCTATATTATACAAACAAACAAACAGACACGCTAGACAAGCAAAATTTATAAATGTATTTAACCGATATATTCTAGGTATTCTGAGTTGGATCGGTCAGCTGGGCAAACTCTTAGTTACGAGGCAGAAACATTGCGGGCAGATACAAAACTTGTACAGCCAGGTAATACAGTGGTCGGCGTTTAAATCATTTCATTGAAGACGACTTTTCTATTAAATTTTGTTTATTATATACAATCTTTTTCATACTACAAGTTTACAAGATAACAGCTTCTCTTTGGTTCCATGTCTATATGTGTATTGTGTATCCATGTACATTTGAAGGCTTGTAGAAATCCAAAAGTAAAATCTGAAGTCGTCTTCATTGTATTGATATATACGCGACGACAACGGTAGATGAATTAAAAGATAAGAAAACAAATTGAATTAGAAAATATAACTTAACAAAAAGTTTAAAAATAAATACCCACTACTTATAACGTATAGTGACTATTGACTCACCGACCAAAAGAAAGTAAAAAAAAATAGAATATAATAAGATAATTAAATAAATAAGTAAAAAAACAAATAAATAACTGAATATCCTAAAGTTGTCTGATCCAGGACTGTACAATGAACCCTACTCCCTGTCTGATGTCCCCTCCCAGAGAAGTTCTCAGAGTGAACCTAATCCTCCCCCACCTACCTTCTACAACCAAATCTCTGGTCAGTAACGCAGCATAATTAGGCTCTCCAGCGAAATCGAATGTTTGCAATTTTTTTGCGAAATGTCTCATATTTTTTCCCGCGAAGTTCATTTTCGCAAAAACATGCAAAATTTCGCTAAACTTTTTGCGAAATACGAAAGAAAATAATTTCGGATTTTTTTGCGAAAGCCTTCGTTCGCTGGAAACCCTACAAAATACACATGATTGTTGAAAAACTTTAATGCTTTATAAATTTTAGATCTTTTAATACTACGCAACTTCTAATATTTTATTTAATTTAATTTTTAATTTAGAAAACCAATATGGTCAAAAACCTCTTCCCCAGTCTCCGAGAGGTCAGATTAATGTTCATAGAGGTCAAAGAGGTCAGCAATCTGAAATAAGAGGTCTGCATACAGAAATTAACTCCGGAGGTCATCATAGACCAAATAATTCAGAACAGTTTGTAGGCTCTAGAAATAATTACAACGAGCAAAATGGATTCAAAGGGGGCAGAAGCCAGGGCCCCCCTCCCCCTGAGCGTAGGGCCGCTGAGAAAGCCCCTGAAGAACCCTATGACCCCCTAAGATATGATCATGACTCTGGGCTGCAATCCATGAATTCTGAATTCAATTCTCACACCAGCCACCAGGGGATCGAGGGGAAAGAAGGCAGACAGAGCATGCGCAGAGTTCCCAATGGCCATGCTGCGCGGGACCGTGTTTCTTTGCGAATGAAACAGCGGCGTGATATGGAAAATAAAGCAGCAAAACCAAAAAATGACCAAAATCAAGGTAAAAGAAAATTACTTCTAGTGACAAATTAAAATTTTTTTTATTATTATTATTTAAATAAATTTATATTTAAATATGTTAAGGACAAGCCGGCTTTACCAACGGTTATGACGACTATGGCTATTCTAAAAACGGACCTTCCTCACTTCAGAATGGACACTTAACAGGACCTGGGTCAAATGGTCCTAGTTCAATGCCAAATGGAGGACTAAACGGGCATTTAGAGGACAGTGAGGACAAGTGGTATATGAAGGACAGCATGCGTCCTGTTGGTGCGTCCGCCCACGGTTTATCGTGCAAATGCTACCGATGCCAGCGGAAGCTGACAGCTATTTGATTTTTGCCAGCGGAACGTTTAGTGAAATTAAACAAATTAGACAATTAAAGTTTTATCTGCAATGACAGTGCATGCTTTAACTGGCATTGTAAACAAGCTATGTCAGAAATCTTAGCCACAGTTATAAATCTATAGTGACGAAATCTATAGTGACGTTATAAATCTATAGTGACTCAGCAATCAAAGTTGTGTCGTCTTTAAAGCTATGATCGATTAGCTATCGTAATTTTTGTATTTTATGGTTCTTTACCTGATTAATAAACTTCACTTTTTTTGTGAAGCATTAAACACCAAAGCAAAAAAGGTCTTCTGATTTTCTCGATATTGTATATTAGTTTTCAAGAATCTTAAATTTCTTGAATTTACAAAAACGCGAAATCATTTTGTAAGCTACAGGGTGTCCCAAAAAACATGGGAATTCAGTGACGAATTCGATATCGTCTTTATGAATAATTCTTTGATTTAGTATAGTGATACCAACTGAGAAAGCTGTAATCTGTAAGAGTTTCGTCTGCTATGTTTACATTTTGTTTGTTTATGTTTTGACTGCAACCGGTTGTACTTAGTAAAACAAGAAAATTACAGTATACAAACAGAGTAAACGTGTCCATATTCACTGTTCATCTTGCGGAGACATTATAGACACATCTTTTCAGCCTTTTCATTAAATAAACTCTAGCAGACATAATAGTATTATGGCTTTTGAAATTAGGTATTACAATGCTAATTCATAACAAAGACGATATCGAATTCGTCACTGAATTCCCATGTTTTTTGGGACACCCTGTAGATAAATACATAAACAGCCGGCGACAAAAAAATCTTGAATGACTTTTTCCCCTGAATTGATTTGCATTTTTTTTTCTGTTAGAATTTGAAATTTTGGTTAAAAAGTTTAATATCACTGGCTGTATGTTCTAATATAATGCATTTGATTTTTATGAAGATACAATCCTTTTTGTAATGTAAATATGTTAATATTAATGAAATGTGTTAGTCAATAAATTTTTATAAAAATTACAAATGCCCGTTTTAGACAAAAATTTGTACAAATTTGATGATTTTTTATTACTGTTTGCAATAGGCAAATCATTAGCAGAATTTTGTAGTTTTATCTTTAGTGCTTCAATTAGTCAAATAATAAAGTTAAAATAAATAGTTTTTTTTATTTCACGGGCAACACCGGACACATTAGCTAGTATAAAATAAATAGTTTTTTTTATTAACTTGAATAAGAAAGTAAACCGAAAAAAGATCAATTATTTTAGTTGTCTTATTGATATACTTCCAATGTGTTTAGGTTACAATCAAATATATAAATCAGAAGTCAAAACTTATAATCAAGCCCACATTGGATATCGAGATCTAGCGATTAACAATGTTCACACATAAAATCCGATCTCTGTTTAAATTACAGACTCGTTAGTTACATTTCGTTGTATAATAACTATAACACTGTTATTTTGGTTCGCAGTGTTATAAAGTTTTTGGACAAACATCTTCTCTTTATCAAGAAGGTTCAAGACTTTTTTAGATTTAATTTTAATATAATATATAATCTTAAATCCAAAACCTTTGAAATAAATTTAAGTCTATTAAAACTGTGTAGAATGTCTTGCAAAAATTATGGTGTTATAGGTAATTTTATGAAACGTTTGTGTACTTGTCAATTATTGCAATGGCTATTTCTAGATCAAAAAAGCTTTGTAACAAAGCGAAAGTCAAAATTTAACGTTGATTTCAATTTTATTTTCGTTTCAATAGAGAGAAATATTTTGGAAATATTCTAAATTTTTTGAAAAAAATCCTGGAACCAATCAAAACTTTTTAGCACACGTGCTATAATGTACAGCTTACATAAGATTATAGCACGATGATTACATTATAGCACGTTCATTATGAAATTTACGATCAAGTAAGTAATACTGATAAAGTACAGGGTGTCCCAATAAACATGGGAATTCAGTGACGAATTCGATATCGTCTATTAAAATAATTTTTTTATTAAGTATAGTGATACCTACTGAGAAAGCTGTAATCTGCAAGAGTTTCGTCTGCTATGTTCACATTTTGTTTGTTTATTTTTTGACTGCATAAGGGTGTACTTAGTAAAACAAGAAAATTGCAGTATGTTTGTTTTCAGTTCTCTTATCAAGTCAAGTTTAGATTAAATATTAGAACATTGCTCAGACGAGACAAGATACATTTAACACAGATATGCAGACAGCTGTAGAAATTGTGAATAAACTTTTAAGACCGGGTCCACACCTTGGACCTATTTGTACCTATGAATCTCCAGTGCGATTGTTATTAGTATACTGTTTAAATGGTCTGTTAGTGTAATTTCAAGTGACCCTCCATGCAAAGATGGTAATGCCCTATTTACTTAATGCTTCCTTTGAACAATGTTGTCTGATCAATAGAACTCCATGTTTTTGTATTTAAAAACTGGTTTATTTTCGATTGTGGGTTCTTTTTTGGCAAAAATGACTACCGCTTTCCTTGCCTTTAAGAGAGACTGAACAAATTATCAGGATTCAATACTTTCGAATTAGAAATAAATTTTTTTTTATCAGATAAGGGTACCGTTGTAAATCGTACATTGCCATCTTTGCATGGAGGGTCACTTGAAATTTGCGCTTACTGTCCCTTTAAAAGGAGAATACAGTTAAAATCGAATATGTTTTGAAAACGTGTAATATAGGTTCACTTTAATGTGTATAGATCAGGCTCAATGTATATCCCCACACCATAATAAATTGTATGTCAGAATTAAATTATAACGTTAATTGAAGAGCTATCGAAAAGAACAAAAATGTGTTGAATGTTTAATATGTCATTCCGGATAAATATGATTTTTCAAACTTTTGCCGAAAAAAAAACCAGACGAGCTACAGCCTATAATGTCACAAAGTCGTACCAGTGATGTCTTAAACATTTTACCTTCTCCTTCTTTCTAGTTTGCAGTGAGAAAACAATTATTTTTAAATTAAAGTGTTTTAAGATATTTCAGACTATTTACAGCTCTCCGACAGACGATAGATGATGGTGAAGGGAGGAGCAGTATGCCAAACTTAGTAACACTATTATATTATTTTTGGGTAATATCAAATACGTAATTGTTGGAGAATAGAATTACATGTTTGGTTTAAAATATAGAACTCTGGGTGAAGTCGAATAATATGGTTAATTTTTTTGGGCAATACAATTAAATTTAAGTACGCGAAATACTAATAAATTTAAGTAAGCTAAATACAAATAAATTTAAATAAGCTAAATACAAATAAGTTTAAGTAAGTTAAATATAAATATTGTGCACTGCATTCCAATTTTTGTAGTGTAAGAGAATTTTTGTCTAGAGTAATGAAATGCTATTTTTGGAGTAACAATTAGAACTTTTTTGGTAAACAAATTTGAATTGTTCGAGAAATGCAATTTTAGGGTTAAAAATACATTGCTCATGGATAATAAAATTCTATTTTACGGTGAGAATTCTGTTTTTGAGGTGATAGTAAATGCATTTCTCGGGTGGAAGATAAGATATTCTGTTAAATAAATTACAATTTTAATAAATAAATTTGACTAATTGGGGTAATAAAATACGTTTAAGGGCAATCGAATGCAGTTTTTGAAGTAAGAATACAGTTTTGAATAACATAAAAACAATTTATGGGTGATAATACAATACAATGGTTAAAAGCAAAATTTCATAATTTGATATAAAATACTATTTCATGTGAATGAACCAATATAATTTTGGTAAACATATAATTTTGGAAAGTAAAATGTTTTTTAGTTACGTAATTATTTTTTGTAATAAAACACAATTTTAGGGTTCCAGTACAATTTCAGGGTTCCAATACAATTGTAGGGTTCCGTTCAGGTTGAGGGTTCCAGTACAGTTTTAGGGTTCCAATACAATTTTAGGGTTCCGTTCAGGTTGAGGGTTCCAGTACAGTTTTAGAGTTCCAGTACAATTTTAGGGTTCCGTTCAGGTTGAGGGTTCCAGTACAGTTTTAGGGTTCCAGTACAATTTTAGGGTTCCGTTCCGGTTGAGGGTTCCAGTACAGTTTTAGGGTTCCAGTACAATTTTAGGGTTCCGTTCAGGTTGAGGGTTCCAGTACAGTTTTAGGGTTCCAGTACAATTTTAGGGTTTCAGTACAAATTAAGGGTTTCAAAACAATTTCAGGGTTCCAGTACAAATCTTAAGAAATAGGTTAAGTATTAAAGTAATAAATACTGTTAAATCATACGTACAAAGATTTTGTAAAAGACTTACTTTGGAAATGGAAGAAAAATTCAATGACAGTTCTATGATTAAAATATATAAAATCATGAGAATATTTCAGATGCTTTATAATAATCACATGTGTCACGTGTGATGTGTTGAATATACATGTTTAAGGGGAATAGATGTAATTTCAAGCTATCCTCCAATTATGGAGTGTCATTTAAATATTTGTCTCATCCTTATTTTTCTAGCTTAAAATAGACGTTTTTCAATTTTTTTCTCTGAAAAAGTGAAAAATTGTAAGAATTAATACTTGTTAAGATAGAAAAATGAGTAATTGTTAAATAAATAGAGTTTTTAAGGATACGTTAAAAAGAAGGATAACATGAAATTACGTTTACAATCCTAAATTAAAACATATTTTTACATTAAATTCTAAAATTATTTATATTTTAGAAATTGTTTCTGTCTTCGGCGATGGAGATCTTAAAGGAAATTCAGATCCAAAGCATGGCGTTTGTTTTTACAGGTAAAATATTAATATCCAACCCAGGCCAATAAAGTTAGGATTTGGAACCACTTTATTGTCTTGACTGACCAATTAACTATCCCGGCTGAATCTAAAGCAAAAATATTCCAATATGTCTATAAATAAACGCACGTAATGATTAATGAATATGCCTAAATTTTCATAATAAATTTTTCTGCTCGAGCAGGTTTATCAATCAGTAAATATTTTGTCCCATAGTATGTTAAAAATTAAAGTTTTATCAAATTCAGATATGTTTTTTTATTGTACTACAAATCTTTTCATTTCAAAATAGGAATTGAAAATGGCAATTATTCTGCTAAGGTTTTTAGTGGGCATCACATGTGCTTGATTTTGCATTATAAAGTTGAAAAGACGAAAATCAAAAAATTCAAATTTACAGGATAATTTTTCAGGGCTCAGAATGGCGGGAAACATTCCAAAGGTTAGGTTTTGATAAGAATATGATGAACTGAATATTGCTTCAATTTTAATTTGATAATTTTGATGATTAATTATATAAATATATTTACAAGAATATTCACATATTATTTAAAAATTTTCAAGAGCGCGTTCGTTTGTGATAAAACATTTGCCTAGCACTAAAATATTCTTAAAACTTTGAACCTGATCTCACGTACTTTCATTATTTGCATTATGAACTCTAGAAGATCAAAAAATCAAAGTATTAAATATCAATAGTAGCAGTAAGCTACAGAGCAAAAATGTATATATTTAAAAAGCCCTTAAAAAATGGATGTAGAAACATGTGTCACATGTTAATATTTGTCAAAAATAAAGATATTTATTCTTGAACATTTTTCCGACGTACTTTTTGAACTTTTGATAAATCCTCCCTGACATCCTAACCAGATAGGGGTCTAATTATTTTATGACAGGCCCCGGTCTCAACTCTATGGGCAAAATCATAGGGGGGGGGCGTGGAAAATATCCCCCTCCCATTCATATTAGACTAAAATTTGCCCAATCGGGATAGGGTTAATTGTCTCTTAATTCCTACGTTTTGTTGGGACACCCTTTATCTAGATTCTAAGACCTGGGAGCAGTGTTGAAATGAAACTAAGGGAGCATCCTCCTGATTGTTTATCAGATCCTATGCTGGGTAGACATCTATACCTTAAAATAAAGGTAAAATCACATAGATCCACAATGATATGAAAATTTGCATCAAAGTTTAAGATTGGGTCGAATTTAATGTGTCGTCTTTGTTTTTTAACTTTCGAACTCACTTATACTTTTGTGTAGCCTTTGACATTAAGATTTTAAGAAGTAATTAGCAAAATTTATAGATTTTTGAGTGAGACTGTCGCCTTGGGTTACTTTTGTATGGAGGGGGGGGGGGAGTTTTAGTTGTTTCTAGAAAGATAATTTGAAAAAACTTTTTTGCGTATAAATCTTACTAAATGATTTGAAAATAATTGAACAAGCATACGATAAAAATTAAGTTGAAATATATGTAGGAAATATTTAATAAAAAGAAAAATTTTGAATTTCCGTTTGTGGCATATGAGAGCACTCAAATGTTAAATATTCGGAGAACACCAAAATCGGTTTTCCATCAAACTTCTTGAAAAATGAAAAGACTATTTAAATATTAAGAATAGGAAAAAGAAAAAAATTATAATTTATTGTTTAGGGCACAAAGTATCACTATGTTGAATCAGGTAAAGTTAAGAAATTTACAAAAATTAAAGTATGAAAATAATTTTGGTGTAAATTGTAAAATTAAAAACGGAAAATTAAAAAATTTTTTTTTTCAAATCTTCGACCCTACCTTAATCCTAACATCCATGAGGTCATTTGAGTTAACACAAAATCTATTTAGTCGTTTTGGCTATACTTATATCCAAATTTGATGTGGGACCTGACATGACCCATGAGAAGGTTTATGGGTTTGGGTGGTCGAAAATAAAACAATCAAAACTATAATTTATTTTGAAAATCCACAAATAAAAACTAGAAATACGCTTAAATGTTTTGTTTGATGATGTGCAAACTAAAATGAAAATGGCATAGAATGATAGAAACAGGGAGTAAGGAAAAGAAGGGAGATATAACTGACGCAGTTTGCCCTAACATATGATTATACATGCTTTGCAGACGGTACTTCATAAGAAATAATTGTCTGATGTACATTTACTGCGTATACAATAACCTATTCTAGACATTTCATATTCAAATGAAGTACTGTCATTACTGCAAAAAGGAAAGATAAAAAATGTCGAAGCTGTAAAAAAAGTGAGATTAATTCTGCGACTTTAGTGTTCTATTAAAAACATTATTTTTTTATTCATTTTTTTAAATACTGATAAACAAACTGCGATTCACACTAGCTGCGTAGGTGTCTGATTGCCTTCATGCAATTGACAATTAGAAATTGAGTTAATTTTGTAATTAATCTTTTGATTTGAAAGAAAGTATAACTTTTAAAAAGGATCTTATTTTTATTTAAAGATTATTATTAATATTATATGAAGTAGAAGGGATGATATGATCCTTTGCTTTTTTTGATTTCTCGGATTTCTAATTTTATGATCAATATTAATATAGGAAGTAGGAGACATGATATGATCCTTTGCTTTTTTTGATTTCTCGGATTTCTAATTTTATGATCAATATTAATAGGAAGTAGGAGACATGATATGATCCTTTGTCATGATATGATTTCTCTAATTTCTGATTTTATGATCAATATTAATAGGAAGCAGGAGAAATGATATGATCCCTTGTCATCATGATTTCTCTGATTTCTGATTTTATGATCAATATTGACAGGAAGTAGGAGACATGATATGATCCTTTGTCATCATGGTTTCTCGGATTTCTGATTTTATGATCAATATTGACAGGAAGTAGGAGACATGATATGATCCTTTGTCTTCATGATTTCTCCGATTTCTGGTATGGTTGGAGAAAACAACTCAGAGGACTTTCAGGTAACACCCCCCCATTCCACAGACCCCCCCCCCCTCAGGAGAGGAGCGGGAATCAAATCTACGAACAATTTCTATAAAAGGACTGCATAAGTTATTTCAACCTATCCGCAGTTTTTAGAGTGACATTCTAGATTCACAACGGTACTCTCTGCATGCTGATTGAGATATCCTTATTTTACTGAAATTTTAATTTCACTTTCCTAGAAAAAACACTTATGGATTTTTGACAATTGAGAAAATGGTCAGATTTCAACACGTTTAACCCTATCCCTGCTGGGGTACTTGAAAACCAGGATATGCTGGGGGGGGGGGGTCAATTTGACCCCCTCTAAATCCCATGTTTGATGTCCAAATATGACAAATGATACATCATTAGAAAGCTCTTGTGCTCTACTTTTAGAATCTGCATTATATAAGTTAGGTTTAAATATGACAATATCTTCCTCATATATAAATTAGGTTTAAATATGACAATATCTTTCTCCTATATAAGTTAGGTTTAAAGATAACAATATCTTCCTCATATATAAATTAGGCTTAAATATGACAATACCATCCTCATATATAAGTTAGATTTAAAGATGACAATATCTTCCTCATATATGAGTTAGGTTTAAATATGAAAATATCTTCCTCATATATAAGTTAGGTTTAAAGATGACAATATCTTCCTCCTACATAAGTTAGGTTTAAAGATGACAATATCTTCCTCTATATAAGTTAGGTTTAAATATGACAATATCTTCCTCAACTATAAGTTAGGTTTAAAGATGACACTATCTTCCTCATGTATAAGTTAGGTTTAAAGATGACACTATCTTCCTCATATATAAGTTAGGTTTAAAGATGACAATATCTTCCTCCTATATAAGTTAGGTTTAAAGATAACAATATCTTCTTCATATATAAGTTAGGTTTAAATATGACACTATCTTCCTCATATATAAGTTAGGTTTAAAGATGACAATATCTTCCTCCTATGTAAGTTAGGTTTAAAGATGACAATATCTTCCTCATATATAAGTTAGGTTTAAATATTACAATATCTTCCTCATATATAAGTTAGGTTTAAAGATGACAATATCTTCCTCCTATGTAAGTTAGGTTTAAAGATGACAATATCTTCCTCATATATAAGTTAGGTTTAAATATTACAATATCTTCCTCATATATAAGTTAGGTTTAAAGATGACAATATCTTCCTCATATATAAGTTAGGTTTAAATATTACAATATCTTCCTCATATATAAGTTAGAGTTAAAGATGACAATATCTTCCTCATGTATAAGTTTAAAGATGACAATATCTTCCTCATGTATAAGTTAGGTTTAAAGATGACACTATCTTCCTCCTATATAAGTAAGGTTTAAATATTACAATATCTTCCTCATATATAAGTTAGGTTTAAATATGACAATATCTTCCTCATATATAAGTAAGGTTTAAAGAGTGCTGGTGTGAATCTGACATGGTACTCTTTATATTGAGAACTATTGAAATCACGTGTACAGTCTCTTTAAACAATTATTCTAATAATTATGCATATATTTGAATGTATTGGTATTATAGTAGTAGGTCTAAGTGTTGGTGCAAAGCGTGCTCAGACAATTAAAACAAGAAAATTGTGGACAAGGAAGACGACATTATTCAAGTATATTTGATGGCATTAAAAGTCATGTCGTTTATAGTAAGTAATTTAATTACTTATTAAGTCAAATGGGTATAATTGCATAATTGCTTTGCTTGATGTTCATTGGACTATTTAAAAGTCATGACTTAAGTCGAAATGTCGTATTCATGTTTCAGAGTTTTCTGGTTTTCACTGTAAGTAAGTTTTAAACCAGCACATTAAATATGCATTTTCTAAGAAAATCTGTATCAGGTTCTTATTGGGTGGTTGCTCCAGATTTAAAAGGGTTTGGAGACAGTGAAAAACCTTTCCTAGCAACAAATTATAAAGATGACGTCATCCTTGAGGTAAAACCCTTTCTTAGTTCCATGCTATAGTCAAAATTCATCTAAAACTCTTATTTTCTATTCCCTATATTTACGAACCATATTTTATTGATCTTTGATAATACAAACTATGAACTAACTAATCGATAGCCAAAAATGTAAAACTCTTGCAAAAATGCAAGGATAAGAAAACTAGACTTTAAAGCGAATGCAAAGCGCTTTTTATTGCACTTCAGTACTTGAATAACGAAAGAAATCTTTTAAGATCATTGAACCATCCGTACTTTACTTAATAAATAAATATTGTTCAGAAACTTAATACATCTGCAGTTACTAGTCTGGTAAATTTCTCAATAAATGCTGTTTCATGCTTCAGATTAAGACTTTTCTTCAAATTAAATTTTCGCGACTTTTTTGCTGAAATTGAATTTTGATTTTTGAAATTTCAGGAGCTGCGTCTGTTCATAGAAATCCTCCAAGACTCCTCCGAGAGAAAGGTCGTCATTATCGGACACGGGCTAGGAAACTTTTAAATAGTATTATTACAACATAAATGGACAAATATTATATATAATACAGTGCTTCACTCATATATATATGTTAGCTAAGATGGCCAAACGGCTAGACCAAATAGACTGACATTTGTTAATAGAACCCATGATTTAAAACCAAGAGCGGGTAAACAGTGGTTGAAGAGTAACTGAAGCTTATAATATCAGCCTGTTAAACGGCGGGTAATCCATGGCAAGTACTCGTATAATTTAATTTCTTACTCTCGAAATTTCGATTTAAAGTTTAAAATGACAATAGGAGGTCATATTGCTTGGAAGCTATTAGAACGATATCCTAACTTGTTTTCAAAGGTAATGTACAGCCTAAGATTACATACAAAGAATGTATAATTTACTCTCAGACTATTAGTATCAATGGAAATTTAAACCCATGAGATATTCAATCGTAAACCCGAGTGCGCATATATAAAAAGCTGGTTTTTTGGTATGAAACAATTTTCATTTAATCCCGCACCTTTTAAAAAGAATAATAAATAGCAAAAATAATTTGTTATTTTTTACAAAGGATTCATACATACATAGTTCATTCATTCATTGATTCTAATTTGTCTGAGAGTAAATGACATTTCTTTGTAAAAAAAAATAACAAATTATTTTTATTATTTATTATTATTTTTAAAAGGGGCGGGATTAAATGAAAATTATTGCATACCAAAAAACCAGATTTTTATAAAGGAATGAGACTTCATATAGATTGCAGACTTTTTTGTTCATTCATGGATCTCTGAAGTTGTAACTTGTAAGCTAATTTTCCAAAGAACATAAAAAAAAACTCTGTGGAACGATGGTTAAAGTTTTTAGTCGTCAGAAGGTTTAATCTTTTCCGGGTAACCCTGCAGACATCCTAAAAGAACTAAAAGAATTTTGTTCAGATTTCAGCAATTTTGATTTTATTTAATAAATTGAAGTATGAATGAAATTCTGAATATTTTCGGTAATATTGACAGCATGAAAAAGGCAGACCACATTTTGGAAATGCCAGAAATAGGGGACTGTTTGATATTTGTTTCAAGAATTATTGCATGTAATCTAGGTTGACGAACGAACGCCGCAAATAATTTCAAAGATTTAAGACGACCTTCAAGTCTGAATTTCGAGTAGATTTGGCAATATATCAATTTTTCCTGACAACATTTTCTTCGATACAAATGATAAAGGAATCAAATTCATTTTTAAATAAAGGTTAAACATCCCTTTAAATAGTTTGTGTCTATCTCTACCCCGCATCCTAATGTTTGGTTGAAGAATATGATGAAATCATGGAGAAGTGTTTTCGAAAACAGGTAAATTTTTTTACTATCCTAGATTCATTCGAAATTGCTAGTTGATATCGGCGTCATAAAAGAAGTTGTTGAACGTGTCATGACTAGTTCAACTTCCTCGCCTCGCTCTTGTTAATTAAATCCGACCGAATTCTTATTAATAATCCACTCAAAGCTAGAGGGTTTGACATCATAATTTGATAGACCCTCCATTAATTCTTAACGGTTCCCTTAATAGACCACCTCTAACAAGGGGGAAGGTATCATCAGTTTTCTTTCTCGGAAAGAGATAAAATAGCAATTTGAATACTGCTATTAAAAATTTCCCTATTTGGACAGAAGAAAGGATATTTCCATTTATTATATACTGGGTAACAATGTCAATCAGCTATTAAACTCTGTAAGTGGATTGTCCCTTTAAACTACGTTGATAGTCCCTTTAAACTACTTTATTTCAAGGTGGTTTTATGAGTGCAGAGTTCCTTTCCTCCCAGAACGAGCTCTGCTAGGAAACTAAGAACAATTTTACATTTTTTTCATAATTTTACTTTTTTTTCTTCAAAATTTTGCATTTTTTTTCTTTACAATTGAACATTTATTTTCAAATCAATTGATCAATATTTTCTTTGAAACAATGTACAGATATTTATGGTTATCAATTACTTTTTAAAAGAAATTTTGAGCAATTTTGATTTTTCCTCGGAAAACTTTGCGGCACAATTGCTTTTTTTGTAAGAGGCATCATATCATATTAATTTTCTTTAACTTAAAACACATACATTTCTTAAATCTCTAATTGTCTATTTTTGAAACTATTTTATTGATTAGATTGATACTCCATACTGATACTCCATTGCTAATTCTAAATCAATTGTCCTTTTTTATATCACACATAATTGGAATTTGGTATTTACAACTTTCATATTTTTAAATATATATAATTGGTAACCTTTCTTTGTGGTAAAATTAATTTAATTATATCACAATTTTAAACAAAATGCAGTTATCAATAAAGGAATTGAGTTTTTGCCACAAACTCAAATTTTCTAATCCCTTTATCTTTACAACCTGACAGGGTAAACCTTTGATATTTTAAATTTAGACTATTTGATCTAACAGTGGCCGAATTTAAAGAATTTGAGCGGCGGTTTAAATTTAAGCCGCGGCTTAAATATGGTTGGTTCCACTTAAAATTGTATCAAATGTTTTAAGATTTAAGCCGGCGCTTAATTTAAACCGGGTTTTGGCAGATTTAAACCGCGGCTCAAATTCTTTAAATTCCATCTCTGAATGAATATTTAAAAAGAAATTTAAGATAAAGGGATTAGAAAAAGAATATCAGAGTTTTAGATTAAATTAGTTAATTGTTTGATACATTTTTTGTTCTTCTATTTTGTAGGTAACGATTTGGAAGTTATTGATAAAAGGTGATTTTAGTCATTTTTTTTTCTTAGAATTTATTATTTAGCATTGAGACACCAAAACTAAAGAATTGAGTCTGTCACAAATTCTGATATTTTTATTCCAATCCCTTTATCTTTGCATTTTAGATTTTTCAATCATATGTAATCTAGGTTTGAAATATCAAAGGTGATTACACCATCAAGTTGCAGATGATAAAGGGATTAGACGTTTTGAGTTTGTGGGTAAGACTCAATTCCTTTCCGTTGTATTGTTTTATTGGTTGATTTTATGATCATTATAATTTTTTACAAACCAATTTGTCAACTTATATATATATATAAGTTGACATATAGTATGCATATAGTATACATATATATATATATATTTATATCTAAGTTGATAAATAGTATACATAAATATATATATATATATGATTGTTAAAGGTTTAAGAAGTCGGGCAGTGTAATGGATTTATCTTCTTATTCAAACTTTGACAAGGTAAAAAAGTGTGTGCTATGTTCTACTAGGCTGTACTAGGTTATGCTTGGTTGTGCTAGGTTGCGCTAGGTTGTGCTAGGTTGTGATAGGTTGTACTAGGTTGTGCTAGGTTGTTCTAGGTTGTGCTAGGCTGTGATTGGTTGCGCTAGGTTGTAGAGATGTCAACGTTTTGATTTTTCTAGATTTTAGCTTTCGTTATGATAGTGCTCATTAAAAGTATAAACGTTTAAAACGTTACGCTGCACATTATGAAATTTTATTGCACAGAGTAACGTTACGTAATGAATTTTCTGCACTTGAATACCTTATACAACGTTAAGCTTTAGTAAATGTTGTGAAAAAACAGTAAGCTCCGTTACACTTTTGAGGGAGTGACAGCAATTATCAAAAATGTCAAAAATAGGAATTTCCCAAATGCCTGGGTATCTAGGAAATTTCCCAAATGCCTAGGTAGCTGGGAAATTTCTCAAATGCCTGGGTATCTGGGAAATTTCCCAAATGCCTGGGTATCTGTGAAATTTCTCAAGTACCCAGGCATTTGAGAAATTTCCAAAATCTTAAAAATATNAGTCTAACGTTTTATGAACAACATTTTCATCAGACATATATCTAACGTTAGACTTATCAATTTAGTATTCAGAGAAAAGTTATGAAACGTTTTGATTTACAGAATAACATTTTTTTATACGTTACATTATTGGAATTTTACTCTGTAAAAAAACTTTCGTTTCCTGATTATTAAAATAATAACCCATTTCTGCAACGTTGAATTTTTAATTATACTATAAGGGAAAACGTTTCAAAACGTTTTCATAAACAGTAATGCATTTTTCAGTTATACAACGTTACACTTTTTATAAGTTGAACTTTGAAATAGAAATCCTTTCGTTACGATATTCAATCAAATCAAAATTCATTTTTCAAACGTTAGACGTTCAAGCTCCCTTTGGAAACAAAACATTTCTTTACGTTATGGTCAAAAAAGTTGTAGATACTAGAAAAATAACGTTACATTTCCACAAAACGCTAACGTTGGGGGTATATTCCTCTAACGTTAACGTTTAACGTTAACGTTAGGTATGAGCTCCTATAACGTTAACGTTTAACGTTCACGTTATTTAGAATGTATCCAAACGTAACACATTATTGTAACGTAACGTACAAAAACGTACATTTTACGTTACGTTACACTATCGTTGACATCTCTACTAGGTTGTGCTAGGTTGTGATAGGTTGTACTAGGTTGTGCTAGGTTGTTCTAGGTTGTGCTAGGCTGTGATTGGTTGTGCTAGGTTGTGCTATGTTCTACTAGGTTGTACTAGGTTATGCTTGGTTGTGCTAGGTTGTGCTAGGTTGTGCTAAGTTGTGATAGGTTGTGCTAGGTTGTGCTAGGTTGTACCAGGTTGTGCAAAGTTGTGCTAGGTTGTTCTAGGCTGTGCTAGGTTGTGCTTAGTTGTGCTACAGGTTATGCTTTTCTTTTGTGCAATATTTTCTTTTTTCTTAATTTTACATCGTTTTCAAAAATTTGATGATAATTAGATAAGCTCTGGTTTGGTCGATTTTATTAAATTTCTATTTTAAGATACAAAATTTTAATCTTTTATTTATTAATCATAAAATTATGTTTTAGGAAGCCTACAAATATACATTTTCACGACGGGAGGACTGGCAGGTCAAGCAGTTGATTTTTTTTGTGTGCATCCTTATTCCGGCATTGTGGGGGGGGGCTGGTCTAGTAGCTTCTCCTTCTAATTTTTAAACCCTATTAATATGTTGATTTTAAACATTTTAAACATTTTAAACATTTTAAACATTTTAAACATTTTAAACAACGTTGTTCAAAAATCGTCCAAGAGGAAATTACCAAATGTCCAAAAATCGTCCAAGAGGAAATTACCAAATGTTCAAAAATAGTTTTTTTTTTTTTTTACTTTTAATAAATAGTAACATGTGACACATGTCACTATATCCATTTTTCTGAAGTTGAAAAAGTGATGAAGTTTAAGCGTTTTAATGTAAGTCGTTTTAAAATTTCCCCCCCCCCCCCTATCGTGGTAGGGTTTAACAAAAAATGCCAATAACACTTTTAAAAGTTTAAAATTGGCAATTTATGATTGACTAATTCTTAAACTTCTTAACAAATGGCATTCACTAGTAATTTCTTGATAAGGATAGAAGAAAGATCCAATGAAATATAACATACAGGGTTCTAATAAGAACCGTATTTTAGTCAACAGACGAAATTCAATCTCATGATTTATAGGTCATCATTACAGTCTCATTCTTTGTGAGTAACCCTGTAAATTAACATGGCTTAATGTATTTCGATCTTTTTTTGCTACCTTTTTTAACATGATTTACTTTCAGGGCCCTGTAAACTACTTTAGGAATCTACCCTTGACCCAAACATCTTGCAAAGGCGTTGAAAAACAAGGTCTACTACTAAAATGACTGACGACGTCAATAAATAGTTTTCACCAACTCTACATAATCGAAGCAGTTGATAAATTAATCACGAAAAGATAATTTGTATGTGCAATTAATCAATTAGCCAGTTATTACCCTGAAGAACTAGTATATAAAAATATAAATTAATTTCTAATATTTGTTTTCCCTTCTTTAGTTGTTGATATTGACACCTTGTTCCTAGTTGGCAACCTAGATCCTAAAGTTAGTTTGGAAATGGTCTCACAATCCGCAGAATACGTTTCAAGGTATAAGGTTGGCAACCTAGATCCTAAAGTTAGTTTGGAAATGGTCTCACAATCCGCAGAATACGTTTCAAGGTATAAGGTTGGTAACCTTGATCCTAAAGTTTGTTTGGAAATGGTCTCACAATCCGCAGAATACGTTTCAAGGTATAAGGTTGGTGACCTTGATCCTAAAGTTTTCTGTACCTATCTATATAAGTTTTCAGTATCTAACTATTTAATTTTTCTGTATTTATCTGTATATGTTTTCTGTATCTATCTATCTATGTTTTCTGGGTCTATCTATCTAAGTTTTCTGTATCTATCTATTTAATTTTTCTGTATTTATCTGTATAGATTTTCTGTATCTATCTATCTATGTTTTCTGTGTCTATTTATCTAGGTTTTCTGTATCTATCTATTTAATTTTTCTGTATTTATCTGTATACGTTTTCTGTATCTATCTATCTATGTTTTCTGTGTATCTATCCATTTCTGTATATATCTCTCTGAGTTTTCTGTATCTATCTATCTAGGTTTGCTGTCAAGATTGTTAATATGGCTGGAAATGCCCCACATCAAGTAAGGATGCATTTTTTTCAATTTTTCAATTTAAAATTTTCTTCTTCATTTTGTAAACGATTACGGAGTACTTTTAAAGTTTTTTTTACTTTGCTAAAGAGACAGTAATTGTAATTCCAAGTTACCCTCCATAAAAAGAATATATCAGATTAATTACAGTACCCTGAAAACCTTTACCTAACACAAGATGAAGGCCTGCAAAATCAATTATTTTATGCTGTCTAAGAGAGACCAACTTATTCAATTTCAAAATTAAATCGACTTGTTGTAAATTCATGTGACATAAGAATTCAGAGAGACATCTACAGGGTGTCCCATGAAACATGACAGTCGCCATTGATCTTTAAAATAATTTGCATCATAGTCTTTTAGTCCTGGCATTTCCAAAATGTGGTCTACCTTTTTTGTGCTTTTCATATTACTGGAGATATGAAGAATTGCGTTGAAATTTCGTTTTATTAATAAAATTAAAATTTAAATAAGAACGAAAATCTTAATATCTCCGGTTATATTGACAGCACAAAAAAGGCAGACCACATTTTAAAAATGCCAGGACTAGGAGAATGTTGTATTTATTTTTTTAAGAATCATACATGTAAAATTGTAGGTTGACGACTGAATGTCACAAATAAGTTCAAAGTTCAGAACGACTTTCAAATTGTCTTGCTACTGTCATGTTTAATGGGACACCCTGTACTGTACTAAACCCATTCCCAATAAGTTTGATGAACAATGAGATATACTGATTTGTTCAGCTAAACGTGAAACCCTTCATATAAATGTACAATTAAGTTTTCAGTCGAAAACAAAGGATAAATGGAGGGTCCCTTAAAAAGGATAAATGGAGGGTCCCTTAAAAATTCAAGCTTAAAGTGTTCTTTAAAATATTTGAAAAATGGATAAAAACTATTCCGAATATTTATGATGCAGGAGCAACCTGATTCAGTAAACCAGATGATTGCACAGTTTGTCAAAGGTAGAACATTTTGAATTGATTACAAAATATTAATCCTTTGAGTTAGAGGTTATGGTAGTATATATACAGGAAAATAAAAGACAAAATCGTCTTAAACTCTCGATGATTTACAAATGTCATAAAAAAATGGTATTTTACCTGTTTTTAAAATGTGATTTACCTTGTTAGTGACATAAATTTGATGAAGATATTATATTTTTTGAAAAGAATGGTTTTAGAAATCTAAATTCGGACTTTAAAACATTTCCATCTATTTCTAATAATATTAAAATCCAGACCTCATTTTGTAAATCCCAAGACTTGTTCTTGAATAAAAAAATGCTGTATAGTCAAAGATTGTAAAATGTTTACTTGAATGCCCTGTAATTATTTTTTTTTGTAAAGAATGTAATTAAAAATTTACAAAGTTCTTCTTTCGTTTATTAATATGACAACGAACCTTCATTTTTTTCTTTTCCTATTAATCTTTACCACTTTTTCACCTTTTCAATTATTACTCTTAAATTGCATCGTTAGCCCCTGTACACGTCCCAACGTTCACAATTTTTCTAAATCGCCTGATTAATCCCAAATAAGGTTCGAAATGTGCGGACAGGAAGACTAAATCATGCTCAAATCAAACCAACATTAACCTTCGGAGTTTACAGAATTGGACTTGGAGCCTTACTAACCTGATCACAGGCAGGGACAGGGTTGGAAAGCTTGCAGGCAGCGTTTAAACATGTTTTCAAATGTCGTCTTCTTATCATTTCATTCTATTTTGGTGTGCGTTTAATCTAACATAATGTGAAAAGTGTTATTGCGTGACAGCTTGAGCTATCCAGCCCAAGTAGATTAGAGAATTTAAAGGTTTGTCCGGGGAAATGTATCACTATAGTTAAAGTACTTCATACTGGGATTCCCCATATACTTTTGAATATAACTTCATTCTATAGGTTCAGTTTAACATACATTCCATTAATCATTTTCCACTTAGACAAGGCGACCAGTTGACAAAGTTATTAGAATTCCTTAGTTTAAGATTCAAAACTTGAAATAAGAGTGAAACTGTTTCCTCAAAAATGTCCAATCCGTTTTGCGCCAGCCAGTATCAAATTGGAAAAAATATTTGTGCAAAAACATTATTAGGGAAGGTAGATTTTTCATCATTTTCTAAGCATGTTGATATGGTATGAGCAAAAGATGCGTCTTGATTGTTGAATCGATCTGAATAACGTCCAGTTGTTAAAATCAAGCTTTTTGATATTCTAACAAAAATCTTTCTATAAAACCGATCTTTTGCTTAATATTTGCTTAATATTCAAAGGGATTTTTACGATTTTAACATTTTTGATCTCAAGACAAATATTTTTACATATTTGTGTTTATTTATTTTGACAATTCCCCCCCCCCCCTCCTCAGTTGCACAATTGATTTAATCTACACAACTCCAAATGATTAAAAAAAATAATATATCTATATAAAAAAGTACCTTAAGAAAACGTTAAAACTGGTGCAAGATGGATTTGAGCATTTATATAAAAAAGTGTCCCATATGTTCCATCTCACTTAAAATCAATGTACACACGAAAAAAAATTAATTTTTTTTTTCAGGAGATATGAGCTACATGTCTAAATGGTCTTCTATGATCAAGCTTGTCAAATAATTAGGAAAAATTTGTTTATTTGTACACTGTACAGGGTTATGAACAAAAGGTTACGTAAAAGTCTTTTGATGGTTTACTATAGCTGATTTTGCAAAAAAAGAAAGAAAATACCATGAAACCATGTTTGCTTGAAATTGGCTTGTTTTAAGTCTCATCATTAACTCTTCTTTTCTTAAAAACTGAACATCCAGTTGTTGCAGCGCTAAAATGGGATTTTTTTAATGTTTAAAGGGACAGACCGGCTATGTTTAAAGAAAGTTAAACTGAATATGCAGTGTTGTGAACAAATTCTTAAGGATTCATGTAAAAATTTTTAAAGATACTGAAATTTAGCGCAAAGTCGACGTTCAAAATTGTACTTTTGGGTGGGTACGTTTTCAGAATTGTTTTTTTTTCATTTATTAAATAACGACGACAAAAAATGTAAACAAAATTCTACAGTAAACTAATTAGTTGTTTAGGAACAGGTTGATAAAGTTAAAATTAACTTTAAGTTTCTATAATCTCTCTTTACTCACAAAGATTTTCTGCAGATTTTCTGGAATTTTTATAAAAAAGACGGAATTCGAAGAATTTGAAGAAATCTGCGAACAAATTCATAAAAATAAAAAAATCAATATAATGATGAAACAGAAAATAATTTTTCCTAAAATTTATTGACAAATTTCTTTTAAGAAATATGTTCCTAAAAACCTTATCAGTTTACTATTGAATTTTTCATGTATTTTTCGTCATCTTATTTAATAATTTAAAAAAAACCGATTCTGAAAACGTATCCACCCAAAAAGATGATTTTGAACGTCGACTTAGTGCTTAAACTCAGTAATTATACATCGACATCGTAAGTTTTAAGTAAATTAAATGTGATAATGTACTGAGAAGAATTTAAAAATTATGTTGGCTTATCGAAATATATATTTAATCAGGTTCTCTAGTAATCATGTGTTTACAAATAAGTTGTGTATTTACAATATAATTCGTTTTAATTTCTGAAACTGCATGTCATACGTCACATTACAAACATAGCTATATATATCTTCTAGAATTATCTAATCTATCTATCTATCTACTCCTAACTTCTGTTTGATTTTGATCAGTCTGTCCGAACGTTAAGCTCTCCTCTGTCCAGTGAAACCGAGAGTGAAATCTTGGCGGGGTGGAAATATTTCACGCATTTTGTAGATTTCATAAATTGCAATTTAAACAAATCCAAAATAAACGTGGACAGTAACAAAAAGTTAAAACTAGAAAAATTTAAGTTTTTACCAAAACTTTTTTCACTCTCCACTTTTCAAGGACATTCTTATGAGAAAATAAGCCAGTAGTTGAATTCCTGGAGAGGGCTAATACTGGAGCAAAATTGGTCAAACTCGTTGTTTCTTTTCACGGATTATTTAGTCTCAGCTGATTTACCAAAATCAGCTTTCACTATTATGATAACGTTTGTAAAGAAACAAAAAAGTGAATCACAGTGAATTCGTACGAGAAATGGGGATTTTTTTCTGGATATAAAAAATTATATATTTTCAAGTCCAACAAAATTGAGAGGTTTTCTTAATAATTGATAAGTTGCAAGGTAACTGGAAATTATTGTCAATTGTACTTTGATCTAATTATATGTTGTTGAAAAAGAACAGATTAATGATGAGAATTGAAGCATGAAATGTAAAATTAGCATAAAAAGCGTTAAACTATTTGTTATTATAATTAAATGGAAAACATGCATCAAGTTCACGTCTGGCTGATTTGCTGAATATTAAAAATTGTTCATCAGTTGAATTTCTAACATTGAAACGTTAACAAATTGGTAGATACTTAAACAAAAATTAAATTGCCTAACACATTGCTGTCATAATCTTTAAACAATAATTACCTCATTTCGCAGTGTCAAGTGTGAAAAATGTAAAAGATTTTATGATGTGACAAAATGCAAGCAATTTATTTTCATGAGGAAAAATGAGCCATCAACTCTAATTGTAAACCTACGTTATTTATCTCATATTTATCTCTTTAGAAATTTATGCAATGTGTCTTTTTTTCTTGAACATTGGTTATTTATCGTAAAATAAAAATATTTTATATCATAAACCAAGAGGTATTTTAGTGAGGAAAGAGGGTTATTTACTTTCTACTTTGAGCTAGTTTTGGTGAACAAATAGAAAATAGTAAAACCAAAATAGATTTAAGGTCCACCTCCTATGCCCGGTAATACAAAGCATTGTTTACAATCTTTGATATTGTTTACACAAGACTAGTTCCTAATACGTCACAATAAAACATAAACAACAGGCCCCTTCCCTCTTTCTTTAGTACTTCTTACAATATATTTTTAAAATCTAAACTACATACACATATTGCAAAAATGGGTTAGCTAATGCTAAATAGATCCAATCTTGCCTAAATCGTAAAAACAAAGCGAAAGCGAAACATTACAAAGTATGTTAATCTACATTTTGCATAAGTTAATTTTAGAAAACTTGTTCGAAGGCCGAATTTAAAGAATTTGAGCCGCGGCTTAAATTTGAAACTCGACTCAAATATGATTGGTTCCATTTAAAAATGTATTCAATGTTTCAAGATTTAAGCTGACGCTTAATTGACACCGGTTTTTGGTTGATTTGAGACGCGGCTCAAATTCATTAAATTCGGAATCGAGTTACATAAAGTGTGCAGTGTGTAAATGCGCTTTTGATGGAGAAATTTCAGCAACTGGGCCTTCTTAATCTCTTTTATTTATTATATCTTCAACAAAACTATATATTTTAGGCCACGGAGATATTTAGTTTTATTATGATTTTTAATATAGTTTGTTTTTGTATGGATTTTGAAATAGTAAAATCTTAAAAAATAGAGTGATGTATATTTTTCAGAAATTCATTTATTATCAAATCATGGAATTTTTTGTCATAATCCTTAAATCTTTTAAAATATTTTAATTTTGAGTTACCTCTTATTAAATATCCGATTCACCCAATAAACTGCAGTCGTCTGAGTAAACCTGATAAATATACACATCTTTATACAAATTTAGCTTGGGTGTCTGTCTTTTTGTTTTATCCAATGAACGTCAAAACGGCTGAACCGAACGGGCCCAAATTTTGTGGGGGACCTTACTTGACCCCAGGGAAGGGTTATGAATGTTTAAAATTTTTAAAAATTGTGTTTAAAAGTTTTTTATTTTTGTAAAACTTTGAAAATGCACAAAAAAATATTATGAAATCCGCAAACTTTTTGTTTGTTTTTGTTTTATACTGTACAAAGAGAATATGCTAACCAGATAAAGCCACAATTAAAAGTTGAAATAGAAGATTGCCGCGAAGCGCCCTAAAAGCCTAGTATAGTATATAAACCACGTTTATGTACGTTTATGTACCTTTGTGTACGTTTATGTTTCCTAAATATGGAATACTAAAATATTTAATTCGACCCACGATTTAAAATGTGTTTCACAAGACCCCGTGATAAAAAATGTAATAAAGTAAATATTTGCCTTCCCGCATAGAACAAACGACCCTGTTTTAGAGTCTGAAAACGACCCGCACGACCCCAAAAACGGGCGCCGGCCCGACTCTGTTTTAGTACTAATAAGAGAGTCGTTTTTAGACCGAAAAGACCCTGAATCCGTCTCTCCTCAAAACGGATGGGTGTCGGTTTACTTCACGGCAGGGGGCCATTATCTCCCTCAAGATTTATTACTT
>NW_019397462.1:12283-71182 GCF_000591075.1 Eurytemora carolleeae | reverse complement strand
ATATCATCTTTTAATTGAATTCGTACTTTTTAAAAAAGGTTTGAATTAAAAATCTTTCTCAACTGTTTACAATATTTGATCGCGGCATTCGATCTGAGAAATTGAAAAGCTGACGACGAAGACTGCTTGTTTGTTGTTTTTTTAATTATGTTATGTTTTAAGTGACTAAAATCGAGCTTTTTATTTGTTAAAAGTAAAGTGATATTTAAGACCCCAACCATCTCTCTAATTTCCATTCTTATCACTAAAATACTTTTTTCGTTTAGTTTTGATCAAAATAAATAATGATTACTCTGATTTAGAACATGATGTAATTTTGGATTATTGAAGGTAATTTTCCAAAAATCGTATACTAGGACGGACCTAACACTTTAAGCCATTAAAATAAATTATTTCGAAATTTTACTAAAAAAGTGAAATAAACTTCTTCAGAATGTGTATAATGTAAATATAAATCAGTGAACGAACAACATAGAAATTAATCAAATAACGTTTTTTTGTTTTTGTTTATTCCAGATTACGAACGTAAACTTTTCTGTTTTAGATTTAAAATGAAAACTCGTTTTACAACGATTGATATTATATCAATCGTTGAAGAACTCCAACAGGTACTTATATTTTATTCACCGTAGAAAATCTCTGCCCCTCCCCACAGCCCACTCTTTTTGGTAACAAAGTTTAGGCCCTTATAAACAATTATAACCAGGGTTCAATCCAAGTATAAGATTTTTTATTTTAAAAAATTTCTAATTTAAACTTATATGGCCAAATATAACAATATATTTTTATGAGTCCAGCAAATTTATTTGAATATATTTATGACATAAAAATTAATAAGTTAAGAATGTTGAAAGTTTTATAATGAATATTATTAAAATAATATTAAATATTTATGCTCGTCCTCTTTATATACACGTTGCTTATCCGGGTGTTTGTTTGTATCCAATAAACATCTAATCCGATCGAGTCCAAATTTGTTATGGCTATTATCTAGTATGTTGGATATATGGTAAACCAGCTGTATAGATAATAAAACCTATCTATTGTTTAGTATGTTGGATACAGGGTGAACCAGGTGTATGATATAGATAAAAAACCTATCTATTGTTTAGTATGTTGGATACAGGGTGAACCAGGTGTATGATATAGATAATAAAACCTATCTGATAAAACTACAGAAACCAGAATGTAAGGCAGTTCTACTTATTGAATCAGGAACAAGGTAAATCAAATATTTTGGAATTTGATTCCCCCCCTCCCCCATCCTGATATAGTAAAATATATAGTTCAGAGGTGTAAGTTTTTAAGAATTACCCCCCCCCCTCCCTTATCACAAAGGGAAAAATGTAAAATTGGACAAAAAAGGCAAGTTTTTTCATCCCTTTTTCATACTTGTTATGTAAAAGTTTATTTATTTTCGCCTTAAATTCAACTAACTTCTAAAGGAAATGATTNGGGTGGTGGAATTATTTTTAAAAGTTTCAAACTTTTAAGAAAAAAATGTTAGAACAAAGACAGCAGACTTGCATTTAGAGGCTAAACAAAACTTTTTCTGACACCTTGCATAATATTTGTTTTCTTTTGCTCTACCCAACTCGGCATTATTAATTTTCGATGAAAAATATATGTAAGCACAGCTAATTTTTGAAAATGTTCTCTTTATGCCGTTTGTTACATATCAAATTTTGAACCAACAGAGGTCAAAACGCGTGGTTAATCTCGTTCTCATTTAGTTTTCCCTATCCTTACATTTATCACAAAAGTTATAATCACTGTTCTTATTTTTTTAATAACATCATATTTTAGAAGATTTCAAATACAGTGAGAACCAGAAAACAGTTCTATTAACTATTAACTATTAATTTTTTAGATCATTTAATAAGTTACATGGGCCTGTTTACACTGCACAATTACTGTGTCCTATGTTCATCGGACTATTAAAAGTCAAAACTTGAGTCCAAAAGTCTTCTTTCTGTTCTGGTTCTCACTTTACCTGAAGAGACCTTTTTCTCCATGAAAAAACTTATTTTTTGATATTAGTTGAAAAGATAATTATTTAAGTGGATTATTTTAGGATTCATACAACAGAGTTCGAATGGCCGAAAAATCCTGCACCCAGCGGGTCAGTACATATTTACTTTAGTAATCGTTGTTCTTTTACTCAATAATCGATTGATCAATGATTAATTGATTGATCAATGATTAATTGATTGATAAATGATTGATTGATCAATGATCAATTGATTGATCATTGATTAATTGATTGATGATTAATTGATCAATGATTAATTGATTGATCAATGATTAATTGATTGATAAATGTTGATTGATCAATGATTAATTAATTGATCAATGATTGATCGATAATTTCTCGGTCATTCAAATAATTCCAATGATGTCAAATTATCGATCTGATTAGTTGATTGGTTATCATTGATCGATATAATCCTCTATTGATTGATGCTCATTGATAGATCCAGTGATTGGTTGGTTTGCTGATTGATTGATTGTTTTTGATTGATTGTTTATTTGATTGATTGATTGATTAGATTCTCTATGAAATTGCGAAAACACATTAATAATAAGAGACTGGAGAAGATTTCCCAGATGGGAGTTGACAGAGTGCTAGGTAATACTACATTATTATTATTAGCATTTTTTTACCACCTGCAAATATTTTTATGAAAAAATTCGAACTATTTCATCTAAAAAGACGATAAAATTGTACATTTTTTGGAAAATTGAAAATTTTACTTGAGCACGGGTTACCTTGACCAATTTTGCCTACAAAGCATCAATTGCTTCCCTATGGATCTTCTGTTTGAAAATTGGTCTTGAGAACTCTGGGTTAAGTAGAATTTTCTTCCTTGCTAAGTAGTTGTGAATATATATTATCTATATTTATTTATTTATTTGTTCAGAAAAAAAATATGCCTTTTGATGATCAACAATACAAATTAATGATTGGGGACGAAACTATCGAAAGAATAGGGTTAGGTTGTAAAGAAAAATATTTTAAATTTGTAGGAGTTAGATTTGATGAGTTTCTAAAATGGGATTTTCAATTAGAACACACATGTGCTAAAATTTCAAGTGCGATATTTGCACTGAGAAATGTAAAACATATCCTTCCTTTGAGAAATAGAAAATTAATATATGATAGTCTTATTAAAAGTCAACTAGAGTATGGTATTTTATCTTGGGGTCCGTCAGATTAGGTAAATTATCTACCCTTCAGAAAAAAGCTTTACGAGTTCTAGCAGATAAAGGTTATGCTGCACACGCAGATCCACTTTTTCTGAAACTTGAAATTCTAAAAATAAAAGACATGATCAAATTTAATTCTGCTGTTTTTATGTTTAAATATATGAATGGCAAACTTCCATTATCTTTTAATGGAATGTTTTTAGCGTTAGCAGAACCAAACAGAACAAAAAGTTATATTCTATTCTTCAATACCTTTCCTCTATCTACTACTTTTCATTTTCCTCCTTTTCCTTTTGTTCTAAATTGTTTTTGTTTTAATTGGTTTTATTTAAATTGAACATGGATGTATCGCTGCAGAAGGGCCTCTCATTCAAAACAACCAACAATGGTTAGTGAGGCCCTGGCTAAATCAAAATGTAAAAATTGTAAAACTTAAATTGTTTTTAATTAAATATTTAGTCAAATATATATCTATCTATCTATCTATATAATAAAACAAGACATTCGTATACATGTTCCCTTTTGCCGGCCAAACGGCTGGACAGACTGGGCTGAATTTTTCCAAAAATTTAACTTAAAATTTATTTTTTTTCAAATTCCACGGGCAACGCTGAGTCCTTTAGATAGTTATTATTATTTCATGTAGCGTTTACCTGAAATGGATGAAGAGTGTTTAATATTATAAATATATTTCATTCAAATCTTCTCGTTTCGCAAAAATTGCACAAAAGTTTTGGGAATTGAAATTTGATTTGAAACCTGTTTATGTTTGACCTCCCATACGAAATATAAAATATATATTTATATTTTTAATCCAATGCAAATAACTGTTTGTTCAGATATACAGTTTGGTGCTGGCGATGCATCATATCATCTCATTTTGGAAATGTAAGTGGATTCTAGAAAAAAAGAGAAACTAACTTTTGTCCATTTTTAGTTAATTTACAATTTAAATGTTTTTTTTTTCAATTAATTAATAATTGGATTGAATATTTAACTAATTATTTGATAGACTTATTGATTTCAATTTGATCAATGAAATATTCAATTATTTGATTGAATTATTGATTGGAAATTTTATTGATTAATTAATCGATTATTTGATTGATAAGTTAATAGATTATTTGGATAATTTATTAATCGACTATTTCATTGGATGATTAAAAAATTTGTTGAAAGATTAGTTAGTTTCAAATTAACTAATAAATTGATTGGTTGATTAACTAATTGATTTTTTAATCGTATGACTTATTGATTGTATGACTAGTTGAATAATTTATTAATTGAAGGTTTGATTGATTGATTGAATGAATAATTGATATGTTGAATAATTGATTAATTGAGTAATTAATTGATTAAATAATTGATTGATTGCTCCAGGTATGACCGAGGAAACCTGGTTCTAACTGACCATGAGTATTTGATCATGAATATACTCAGACCAAGGGTGGCGGGGGAGGAGAAATTTCTAGGTTAGTTTAAAGGGAGTGTTTTTCTCAGTAAAATTCTGTAATAGAATAGTTACATTTCTTATGAACTAAATTAATGAAATTGTATTTTCAAAAATTATATTTTTTTTTCTGTCTGATAATTTTTTCTCAATAATTTGTTGATTTATGCACTAGAGATGAAGATGAAGGTTTAAAGGGAACTTTCCAAGTTTAGGGCAGGGGGCGGAAACGTCATGTGTGTGTGTCTTTGCCAAAAAAGTGTGTGTAAAGTTGACCGTACCGAAGGTGTGTACTGTAAGTATATACAGTACATACGAATCTCGGTATTTGTACAGTCTAGGAGAGTACATTAGTTTATTGTTAATTGTTTACTTAAAAATAAGTTTAATATACATGTAGTATATTACTTATATATTTAAGTCAACACTATAAAGCCAAATTTTCATGCAAAGAATATACTTTGATTAAAGTTTACAAAAAACTAGTCGTTATTCAAGCTTATTTGTAATTGACAACATTGTTCTACAATTTCCTTGACTGTAATCATGTTGTGTGTCTGTACCAAAAGAGTGTGTGTAAAGTTTACCGAACTTGTCTGCAAAGCAGTGCGATTGGCTTTCTCATGCCATACCAGCGCCATTTCCTTTCCCTTTATTCCTATTCCCTGGTTTAGGGTTCCAATTGAGATTTTGATGACAGTTCCCATTAATCATAATTTTCTAGTTCGTGAGAGCTATCCTGTTGAGCTGGCTAAGCAAGAATACAGTAAACTAGGAAACTTTAATACAAACTATAAAATACTAAATACAGCTCAGATTATACAAAAAAACTTAATAAAAGAGAAAATACTTCAAGAGAAAGCAGATTTTATTGGAAAAGGGTTCCTTCCTTCATTCGCTTAGTTGCGGAAAATATATGATATATGTATGATATCTGATATAATAGAAAATTAATGAAATTTTGGGGTTTTAAGTCTCGAAAAGGGTAGTAGAACTTTTCAGTGCTTTTGCTCAATTTATAATTGTTTCCCATTTATTCTTGAAACTATATATTATAAAGTACCCTTGATGATGCAGAGAATATGAAGTTGAATTCACAAATATTTATTTTTATTCATTGTCTAATGTTGAGCAGATGAGAAAATATATATTACCCTTGATAATGCAGAGAATATGAAGTTGAATTCACAAATATTTTATTTGTATTTATTGTAATGTTGAGAAGATGAGAAAATATATTACCCTTGATAATGCAGAGAATATGAAGTTGAATACACAAATATTTTATTTGTATTTAATGTCTAACGTTGAGCAGATGAGAAAAACCTGTTGAACCTACTGAAGAGTGGTAAACCTGTAGATACAGTCAAGAAGATCGTCATGCCGCACTTCGAGTACGGTCCTAGTCTACTGGAGCATATTTGCTTAGGTTGGTCTTCTCATTTGTTTGTTCATAGAGATTTTAAGATTTAGGCGTGATATAATTGGATTGAGTGGATAGTATGAGATTGAGGCGGTATATAATGATAATGAGGCAGGAAATTACGAAATTGAGTGGGATATTATGAGATTGAATGGGATCTTATTAGATTTAGGCGGGATATTATGAGATTGAATGGGATCTTATTAGATTTAGGCGGGATATTATGAGATTGAATGGGATCTTATTAGATTTAGGCGGGATATTATGAGATTGAATGGGATCTTATTAGATTTAGGCGGGATATTATGAGTTTGAGGCGGGATATAATGGGATTGAGGCGGGATCTTATTAGATTTAGGCGGGATATTATAAGATTGAGGCGGGATATTATGGGATTGAGGCGGGATATTATGAGATTTAGGCCGGATATTATGATATTGAGGCGGGATATAATGAAATTGAGGCGGGGGGACATTATGAGATTTAGGCCGGATATTATGATATTGAGGCGGGATATATTGGAATTGAGGCGGGATATTATGAGATTGAGGCGGGATATTATTAGATTGAGGTGGGATATTATGAGATTGAGGTGGGATTTTATAAGACAGAGGCAGGATACTATGAGATTGAGACAGGATATTATGAGATTTAGGCGGGTTATTATAATATTGAGGCAGGATATTTTGATCTTGAGGCGGGATATTATGAGATTGATGTGGAAAATTATGAGATTTAACGGGATGTTATGATATTGAGGCAGGATGTTTTGAGATTTAGCAAGATATTTTGAGTTGGAGGCAGAATATTATGAGATTGAGCTGGATATAATGAGATTGAATATACTCAATTGATTTGTTGTATGTTTTTTTTTAATTTATTTATCTTAAAGATTTATTTTTAATTCTAGAAAATGGAGTGACTAAAAACATTAAACTAAAGAATTTTAATTCTAGAAAATGGAGCATCTATAAACAGTAAACTAAAGGATTTTAATTCTAGAAAATGGAGCAACTTTAAACATTAAACTGAAGGATTTTAATTCTAGAAAATGGAGCGACTATAACCATTAAACTGAAGGATTTTAATTCTAGAAAATGGAGTAACTATAAACATTAAACTAAAGGATTTTAATTTTAGAAAATGGAGCAACTTTAAACATTAAACTGAAGGATTTAAATTCTAGAAAATGGAGTAACTATAAACAGTAAACTAAAGGATTTTAATTCTAGAAAATGGAGCAACTTTAAACATTTAACTGAAGGATTTAAATTCTAGAAAATGGAGTTACTATAAACAGTAAATTGAAGGATTTTAAGTCTAGAAAATGGAGTAACTATTAACATTTGAATAAAGGATTTTAATTCTAGAAAATGGAGTAACGATAAACAGTAATCTAAAAGATTTTAATTCTAGAAAATGGAGTGACTATAAACAGTAAACTGAAGGATTTCAATTCTAGAGAATGGAATAACTATAGAAAGTAAACTAAAGGATTTTAATTCTAGAAAATGGAGTAACTATAAACAGTAAACTAAAGGATTTTAATTCTAGAAAATGGAGTGACTATAAACAGTAAACTGAAGGATTTTAACTTGGAGACTGATTTTCCTCGCCTTCTTGCAGCGTTCACATCACTAGACAACTTCTTCAAAACTGCAGCAAGGTTTTATATAATTTATCGCTTTTTTTTAAAAAGTATTAATTTATTTAGATAAAAAAGTAAATAGGTTTCTCTTGAAAAATATTTTATTAATAATTTTGAGAGCTTGGTGGAGAATTAACATTAAAGAAATACCATTATTAAAAATACAAACATTGGAGTGATTCAGTGTTAAAGTTGAGACGTTCAGATTTAGACTCGAGACTAAGTTAGATCCGACTTTGAAAACTTGTCAAAGTGATTTAATTAGACTCATATCTTTAATCTCAACCTCAGTCTTGAGAAAACTTCTTTGCCAACTTATCTAAGTCACGGCCTGTTTTTATTCTAACACATGCTATGTTTGCAAAAGAATCGAAGAAACCAAAGACGATTTTACAAAGAAAAGAATAAAAAGTTTAAAAAGAGTAAAAGATATAATCAAACATAAAGGATGTTAAAAATCAGCGCGAATTAAAAAGATGCTTATAAATGCCTGTTTTTTCATAGAACCGATATCTTTTCCACACTCCATAAAGTTTTTTTTACTTTTTTTTAACATTACAAATAAATCTATGATTTTTATTTCTAAAAGTTGTTAGTTCATCGTCGAAAAATACAAACAAACCACTAATTTATGGTAAATATAGTGTAAACAATAAATATGTAACTTTCCTTTCCTATCTTTTTCCTTTTATTTATATTTTTATATTTTTTAGAATTGGGGGAAAATATTCCCACAACCTCTATTTTTAGAGGTTTTTAAATATTTTCTCCTGAAACACTTTATTTTGTATGTTTTTGTTATATTTCATAAATAAATAATTTTTTACTTTTTTATTTATAATGAAACATTTTACTTAAAGGGACTGTGCTCGTATTTTCAAGGGACTCTCAGCCTCCTTAAATAAAGTCGCATTGTAACTTCATCATTTTTTACCGGGGTTTCTCTACATAAGCTACTTGCGTCTACTTAAGAAAAAATGGGAGGAAATTATCAGGATTTAGCACTTTTTAATTTAGGAAAACGGCTTTATCCTCGAAATTTTTTATCATATAAAGTTTTAAAAAGTACCATTGTGAATTGGGTATCCTGAAAGGAGGGTTCGTTGAAGTTACGACTATACTCCCTTTCAACACTATGCTAATTTCCGCCCTTTGGTCTTGGCCTTGATTTCCACGGTACGATGGTTGATCTTTTATTTATTTATTTATTTATTTATTTATTTATTTATTTATTTATGCTTCTTTAAAACAGTCAAGTAAAGTTAAAATGACATAATTTAAATTACTCAGGAACGGAGTAATAGTTCAAAAAGCTGAGACACGGCCTAAAGCTGACGGGTCAACTGAGGGTTTTTTCACATTCCAGGTAGAAATTTAATTTTTTTTGTTCGATTAAAAAAAGTTAAACATATTTTTTCCCTTCTAAATCTTTGTTAATTAGCCCTTTCCCCCCCCCCCCCCCTAGTGTACAATTTTTTCATTTTTAATTAAATTCCAAATTTACTTACTTCTTAAACTTGATTTGATATTGTCTGATTCCCCTTAATTTTCTTCCTGAAGCCTCCATTTTCCCCAGCAAATCAACAGTTTTTTCTTTGTTTACCGATTCATGTTATCGCAGATCCATATATTCCGACCATTTGATTTTTTTGGTAATATGATTGTTTTATTTATTGATAAATTGATTTCTACAGGAATTCCATCCGTACCTGTACAAGCAGCATAGTAATAGTTCTATACTAGAGTTTCCTTCATTCAACTCTGCTTGTGATACCTTCTTCTCTCAGGTATTTGGTGTTAACTCATAGTCACTCCAACCGTTTACCCGCGCTTGGTCTTAAATTACGATTTTTGCTATTTTTTTCCTATAAAAGGAGACCCACTCAATTAAGAATCTTTAAACCAAGCTCAGAACAGTCCAGTGGTTCTGCCGAGTTCCTCAATCAAAATTTGAGGCAGATCGGTCCAGGGGTTTATGAGTTATGATCGAACAGACAAACAGAGATTACAACTTCATATATATATAGATTTATGATATTTATTTTCTTGTAAACCAAGTGTTAAACGATTACAAGCGTTTGTGTAGATTAATAAGCACAAGCTGTGTTGATCTAAGAACCTTAGGATTCGCCTGATCGAGGCATATTGGCCACGCCCCTATTCTCCACACTTATAGAACGTCCGGTTCTAATCTGAGACCTCATGTATTTTATCTGCAACAGATAACACGTAAGATCTTGTTCCTGCTGAGGGAAGTCTTGCACAGATTGAAAATCTGGTAGAAGCATCTATTAATCTCAATATAGAATACTTATTCCAGATCAATCTGAATATCAACAAAGAACAAAATAGAAATAAATGATAAAAATGATGAAGATGCTTTCCTGGTGGTTCTATTGGCAATTTATATAATCAATGGAGTTCAAGCTCATTGTATAATATCTGAAATGGTAAACATCTCAGATATGATTTTCATACAAAGATTGAACAATACATGATACACAAATAAAGCCAGCAGGATCACATCTGTGGTAGCAAGGTTTCCTCTCAACATTGTTCCATAGTCCTTAACAAAAAATGCTTGACAATGAGCAATCTTAGCTAAACAAGCTGAAGGGCCCGGCGTTGCCCGTGGAAAAAAGTTTGAAAATAAATTTCGATTTTTTAGCCTTTAACACCCCCGGCCACCTATGAGTGTCCACAAAAAAATTTCAGCCCAATCGGTCCAACCGTTTGGCCGGCTATACGCAACATATATATATATATATACGAATGTCTTGTTTATTATATAGATAAGTCCATCATCCTTTTCAAGCCACTGTTATGAATCGGACTAATGGAGGGTCACTTGAAATTTTAAAATTACAATCCCTTTTATTTAATGTAATTGTATAGGTTGATAGAAATGAAGAGTGTACATCAGGAAATGATGAGAAAAAAAAAACTGGACACTGTGTACAGCATGCATGAATTATGTTATTGTACTGGTTGAAGCACAGTAGATGGAAAAGAAGAGTGCACAGTTTAAGAATAATAATGTAAATGTACAGGAAAGGCAAAGAAAAGTTTACACTGTGTACAGTAGGCATGAATTATGTTCTTATACAGGTTGAAGCACAGAAGATATAAATAAAAAGGGTACAGCAGGAAAGATTTATGTCATTTTACAGCTGGAACGAAATATATGAATGTACAGCAGGAACAGATTTTGTAAATATATAGGTTTAAGCACAGAGGATAGACAAGAGAAGGGTACAGTAGGAAAGATATATATGTGTACAGTTGGAATAATTATGTAAATGTACAGGTTGAAAGCAAAGAAGATTGAGATGAAGAGTGTACAACAGGAGAAGAATATGTTAGTGTACAGCAGGAATTAACAATGTTATTGTACAGGTTGAAGCACAGAAGATAGAGATGAAGAGTGTACAGCAGGAGAAGAATATGTGTAAATGTACAGCATGAATTAACTATGTTATTGTACAGGTTGAAGCACAGAAGATAGAGATGAAAAGTATACAGCAGGAGAAGAATGCTTTGAAGAAACTAGAGAATGTAAAAAAGGACCATGAGACAAGGATTAGATCCCTTCAAGAAATACAGGTTTACAATCCCTTCATTTAGGATTAGATCACTTCAAGAATTACAGGTATACAATCACTTCATTTAGGATTAGATCCCTACAAGAATTACGGGTTTAAAATCCCTTCATTTAGGATTAGACACCTTCAAGAATTACAGGTTTAGAATCACATCACTTAGGATTAGATCCCTTCAAGTATTACAGGTATACAATCCCTTCATTTAGGAATAAATCCCTTCAAAGACTACAGCTATTCAGTCCCTTCATTAAGGATTAGATTCTTTCAAAGACTACAGGTTTAGAATCCTAGAACTACAGGTATAAATCCCCTTATTGCTTATGAAAGGATTCAAGAATTAGAGGTATACAATCCCTTTATTGTTCACGAAGGGATTGGATCCTCTCAAGAATTCCGGGTATACAATTCCTTTATTGTTATGGAGGGAGTAGATCCCTTCATCAAATTACAGTTATTTAATATTATAAAGAACCCCGAAGAAGACCCCCCCCCCCCGACCGCCGCCAATTGGGGGGAGGGGGGCACAACTTACAATCCCTTTTTTTGTTTATCAAGCAAAGGATCAAATCCCTTGAAGTACAAAAGGTTTACAATCATTTTACTCTTGTTTTGTTTTCTAATTCCGACACCAGATATTTTACAAAAAATTAATTAGGCGGCTGACCGGCGTAGGGGAGAGCTGATTGAGATGAATAATGGTGTGGTAGAGAACGCGATCAAGGTGGTGGTGAGTGCTGTAGCTAATCAGATACCTTGGGACCAGATCAAGGTTAGTTTATACTTGGTTTGAAATTTTATCTTTAAACTTTGAACTTTGATCTTTGATCTCTGACCTTTGAACTTTAAATTTTGACCTTTGAACTTTGACCTTTGAACTTTGAACTTTGAACTTTGAACTTTGAACTTTGAACTTTGAACTTTGATCTTTGACCTTTGATCTTTGATCTTTGACCTTTGAACTTTGAACTTTGACCTTTGACCTTTGATCTTTGAACTTTGATCTTTGAACTTTGAACTTGAACTTTCAACTTTGACCTTTGAACTTTGAACTTGAACTTTTCAAGAAATGTGAATTTGAATCATGATCTTCAATTTTGAGCTTTGTAGCATAGACATTAGACCTGCATCATAGATCTTGTATTTATGTTCCTAAGGCTATCATCTTTCCTAGAACTCCAACTATTTCCATTAGTACAATTTTGTACTTTGAAACCCTTGAACTTGGAACCTAAAAAATGAAACTTTGAACCTCGAACTTTGAGCTTAAAACTTCAAACTTCAAACTTCAAACTTTAAACTTTAAACTTTAAACTTTAAACTTTAAACTTTAAACTTTAAACTTTAAACTTTAAACTTTAAACTTTAAGCTTTAAGCTTTAAACTTTAAACTTTAAACTTTAAACTTTAAACTTTAAACTTTAAACTTTAAACTTTAAACTTTAAACTTTAAACTTTAAACTTCAAACTTCAAACTTCAATCTTCAAACTTTAAACTTTGATCTTCAAACTTCAAACTTTAATCTTTAAACTTTAAACTTTGATCAAACTTTAAACTTTAAACTTTAAACTTTAAACTTTAAATTTTGACCACTGACAATATTTAGCTTTTTTAGGAGATTATCAAAGAAGCAACTGATGCTGGTGACCCAGTAGCTTCTAGAATAAAGCAGTTAAAACTAGAAGTTAACCATATAGTTCTTCTTCTAACTGACCCATATGCGCATTTAGGTGATTTAACCAAGACTTGAAAATTTTTACTTTTTAGAATTTTTAAACTGGAGATTCATTTCTTTTATTTATTAATTTATTCTTTTATCCCCCTTTTCACAGGGGAGTACATTCTTACTTTTCCCTGAATCAATTAATTAAGAATATACAGTATACACCCCTGTATTTTCATTCATCCTTTCGTTCGCCTATTCGTCCTCTTATTCACTTATCCCTTCATTTATTCTTCCATCCTTTTATTCATTCATTCATTCATTCATTCATTCATACTTATCTCATTTATCCTTTTGTTTATTCTTTCATCTTTTCATTCAATCATCCTTTCATTAATTCGTTAACTCATTTATTTGTTCGTCAATTCATTCTTCAATTCGTTAATTCATTCATTAATTTGTTAATTCATTCATTAATTCGTTAATTCATTCATTTATTTGTTAACTCATTCATTAGTTCGTTAATTCATTAATTAATTCGTTGACTCATTCATTAATTAGTTAATTTATTCATTAATTCGTTATTTCATTCATTAATTCATTAATTCATTTATTAGTTCGTTAATTCATTCATTAATTCATTAATTTATTCATCAATTCATTTATTAATGTTTTTAGATGAAGATTCAGATAAATCAGAATCTGAGTCTGAAGCAAGAGAACTCCTGGTAGAGATAGACTTAGATCTCAGTGCGCAAGCGAATGCGCGAAAATACTATGTACAGAAGAAAGCAGCCGGCACTAAGGAACCAAACTGAGTTAAACTTTATTTTTCTTAGTACTCTATTTTCACTTTTAATTCATGCATTTTCATCACTGGCAGGTTTAGTCTCGATACAACGTTTTGTAATGATGGAGGGGAAATAAATGTTTTGGTTTGATTATAAAAATGGCAGGGAAAAAATGGTTTATTAATTTGGCTTTAAATACAAAATATTAAGATTGTGGCGAAAATAATAAATGGTTCGGCTTTGATAAACCACATTGTCAAGACGGCGGGGAATACATGGTCGGGTTTGGCTTTAGTTTAACAATTTGTCATGATTGCGGTAAAAATGTTTTGGTTTGGTTTGATTAAACAATTTGTCAAGATGGCGGGAAATAAATGGTTTGGTTTGGCTTTGATTAAACATTTTGGCAAGATGCACACCTAGATGGCGGGATATAAATGGTTTGGTTTGGCTTTGATTAAACATTTTGCCAAGATGGCGGGATATAAATGGTTTGGTTTGGTTTTGATTAAACGTTTTGACAAGAAGAAGGCGGGTTATAAATGGTTTGGTTTGGTTTTGATAGGAGAAGAAGACAGTAGAATCTGGAACAGTTGCTTTAAAAAGTGCAGAGAAGAAGACAAAACAGACCCTAAAGGTAGGTCTTTTAATCAAATATTTACACAGGAAGTCTACTTACAGTGACATCAACAAATCTGCGGAATAGAAAAAGGACATTTAAGCAATTTTAAGCGTATTTGATGTTTTTTGAAATCCACTTAATTAATTAAATGGGTCTGTGTACACTGCACAATTGATGTGTTTCATGTTTCAGAAGACCTTGTGATTGCTTTAACGTTTTTTAAATTTCCAAAATCTTAAAGATTAGTCTAGTTTTCTTAATTCAAATCCTTTAATTTTTACAATTTGAATTTAATTTACATCTGTTTTTTTCTGTGGGTTCCTCTAGAAAGATATTTTTAAAACAATTTCTGTTTTATGATTCGAGCAGTACACATGCAGTACACATTTCTGAAGTGTAGACACATACACAAAAACTGGCCAAAGTTCACAATGACACGTAAAGTGTATATTCATGGCTCTAAATGTACTTTCAACCCCGATCCCATTGGGATCGGAAATGGAATTATATGGAGCCCTGTCTGATACTTGATGATATTATTCTAGGAGATGGCAACAATCTCGAACATCAACAAGGCGAGGAAAGTCTACTGGTTCGAGAAATTCTTCTGGTTTATTACTAGCGAAAACTTTCTTGTCATAGGTAAGTGAAATTTGACAGGGGGGGGGGGCGGACAGGAATTTTTTAGATATAGAGAGAGATTTACAGATAAATCGTAGAATTACAAATTCCCAATACCAATCAAAGTTTAGTCTAGATATTGAATTGAGCATTTTTAATAGTTTAAAGGTTTATAATACTTTTAAGTTTGACAATTGTACAATTAGGTGGAAGAGATGCCCAGCAGAATGAGCTAATTGTAAAACGGTACATGAGGGAGGGAGATATTTATGTACATGCAGATTTACACGGAGCTTCAAGCATTGTTATTAAGAATCCAACAGGTAGTTATTTAACTTCAAAGGGTATGGTGGAGTTGGCACATTTGATGTAGGGTAGACATCAAAAATAGACATCAAAAATAGACATCAAAAATAGACATCATAACTAGACATCAAAAATAGACATCAAAAATAGACATTAAAAGCAGACACAAAAAATAGACATAAAAAATAGACATAAAAAATAGACACAAAAAATAAACATCAAAAATGCTAAAACATTTTAAAAGTGACGAATCATTAATAGTCGCTTCATTTTCTGACATTTTTGAATTTTGAAAAATTCGGAAATAATGGCTAGATAATATGCAAAATATAGATTTGCTATTCATAAAAACTTATCAAAAAAAACTTACTTATTAATTCTGATGGGCTATTGCTTAGTTCAAATTAAAAAAGAATTTCAAATTTTTTGTGAACTATGAAACGTTCCACAAATTTCCGAGAAGTTTTACAAATTTCAATATTGTTTTTTTCTAAATCTTTGCTGTCCTTACTCTTTGCCAAATTATAACCTTGAGGAAAGATTTATGCGAAAAATTAACCAAAAAATGTTTTTAAACCAATCATTAGTTGGTTAGGGTTTTTTTTTTCTTTAGTATCATTAAAGCAAACTTTTAGAAATACAGTTTTGAAATGTTGAAACCTTCACAGATTTTGTTGGGCAAGTCCAAACCCCTTCATAGAACTAGAAAAATTAATCAACCTATTGCCGACCACTACTGACTGAAAACATCCACTTTCCACAAAGTAAATATTACTATTATATATTGCGCAAAGTACCGTAGAAGATTAGGAATCAATGTAATTCCATTATAAAGCAGACAAAGCATGAAAATAAAGTTGAATAAGTTATATTTAAATAAATAAATAAAAAGAAATTTAAAAAGTTGTAAATTGCTCTTTGTTCTTAACGGCCATATCCACTGGACTCAGATTCAAAGACTGGAATACGGGTTGGAACAGTTCTTGTTTTGGTGTAGTCACTGGCAGGAGTTGGGTTAGGTACAGCTACGTAGGATGTTGTAGGAGCATAGGAAGGAGAAGGGGTTGGTGCAGATCTGATAGGAACAGCATTGTAAGATGAGGTTGGGGTGTAGCTGGATCCTACATCATATCTTGCTTCTCCTGAGTAGCTGACATCAGCAACATATCCACTGGTCTCATCATCAACCCTGTAGTTGACAGTTTGGATTCTTCCATCAGGGAGAGCAACAGAGTAGGACCCGGAGGTGGAGTAACCGTTGTTGGATTCTGCATGGTTGAAGTTAGCACCGGAATATGAGTCTGCAACACCATAGTTGAAGGAGTAAGCGGAGGCATTGTCAGTGTAGGTTGGGGCAGTATGGGCTCTGGCAGAGGTTAAGGTATGGCTTGGAGTAGAATGGGTTCTGGTGATGGTGTATGAAGGGGTTGGGGTAGCAGAAGTGTAGGTTGAAGGTGTACCACGAGCTGGGGAAGAAGAGTAGGTAAAAGAAGGAGCAGAAGCAAAGTAAGGTGCAGGCGTGGCATAAGTTCTTACCGGAGTAGCAGGATAAACATTCCCTTGTGTTGGAATATATCTTGTGGCTTGAGTGGGGGTAAAAGACGCTTTGATTGTAGAAGGTATGTATCTAGTAGTTTGTGTTGGATAGGACAGAGTAGGCGAGGCATAGTTAGAAGTTAAGGAAGAGGATCTGATTGGGATAAAGGTTGATACAGGGGCTGATGCATGAGATCTGACCAGTGCACTTGGTGAAGGGGAGAAGGTTCGGAAAGGAGTTAGACCATTCTGCTTATGCTGGTGCTGACCAAGCTGCTGGTGCTGGTGCTGGTGCTGGTGCTGGTGCTGATGCTGATCACCACTTGCAACAGCAATACTCAGTAGAACTAAAGCACAACCCTGAAATATAAAATATTTGGATACTGGTATAATGAAAGATATTTGTAAGTGAACAATTTGCGTGCTTCTTTCATATTTTCAATAACAATAACATTTTATTCCCCTCTGCATGAAAAGTGTTAAATGTAAAAAAGGAATTCAAGACTGCCTTCTAAAAAGTTAACAAAGATTTTGAGTACATTAATTAAGTTTTTTATTCAATGATTGTTTAGTTTTAAAAAAATGGTTAAAAATCATGTCTTACATCTTTAATTTTTTTAAATATAGTTTAAATATAGTTTTTGCTTCTAGAAAGTATTTAATTTAAAACAATTTTCAAAGTATCAATAGCTTAGTTTAAATTTGTTCTCTTCGTTTGAGCATCTTTTAACATTGAAAACCATATAAGGAATTTTAAACAATATTTTTAAAAAAATTTACATTTGAGTTGCAAATATATTTTCTCTATTTAAACTATTTCTACTTTTATTCTTATTTTATCAAAACATATAAACAGGAATTAACTAAATAGAATTATTTTAAACAAATGTATTTTTTAAGCAAACACAAACGGTCTTGTTTTGACAATTGAGTAAAATCAATTATGTGATAATGGATTTCAGTTGTTTACATTCCTCATTACAAAATGTCAAAAGTGGAACTATGAATTTTTTTTACTTAGATAAAATAATACCGAACATTGAAAATTATGAGAGAGTTTTAACATACAATTGTAGGCGATTATACCAATTTAATAAAGACGACTTTTTTTGTTATGTTTTGATTGTTTTTTTTTCGAATTACAAAATGACATGTAATGAAAGAGAAGCTTTTTTAATCTTTTCTTGACTTTTGTTTATGTGTATATATATGCTGTTTTACAGCTTGATTTTAATTAAAATTGAAAAGTGGCCTTCCTTATATTGATATAAACGCCAACCATTGTAGAAAAATAAAGATTTATAATGATTTAATTTATATCACTTTATACCTTCATGTTATGTTCCTAGTTTTAGAAGAACTAATTATTTGTTCAAATTTTTCCCTTATATACAAATTTTATGTTGAAGTTTTAAACTGGTTTCTGGGCCAATCGACGCTACTTTGGAGTCTTAATAAATAGCTGGCGACAATTTTATGATTAGCGCACGCGCCAACAAATCCGATCTTCGTCGGACATTCTGAAAGGGACTGTAAGCGTAATTCTAAGTTACTTACAACGGTACCCTTGAAAACTAATTTGTCTGATCAAGTATGAATGAAAAAATATCCTTATTTGGGTTTATTCAAAATGATCATTTACTTTTGTGGTTTCTCTGCAATTTCTTGCTTTTAAGAAGTAATAGTGAAATAATCAGAATGTAATACCTACCGAGTCAGAAAACCGACGTACATTTTTAATCAGATTAAGGTTTCAAGGGTACCGTTGTGAATTAGGCACTGTCATCTTCGAATGAAGGGTCACATTAAATTATGCTTTCAGACCCTTTAAAGTTATTCAGAGTACCGGTATATTAATAATACAATATTAAAGGTCGTGAAACCGGTGATATCCAACTTTAAACCTGTTTTTTCATTGGTTCTTATTATTGTCAAGAAAATCTCAAACGTACATTCTTCAGAGGCGTATTCCGGGGGGGGGGCTTGGAGGCTTAGCCCCCCGCCTGGATCAGTGAAATCCATGGTTTTCAGGAGGGTTTTTGGGCCCCAACGGGTGCTGAGCCCCCTCTCCTAAATATGTTTTTAAAGACCCCCTGGAAAAATTTCTGAATACTCCCCTGACATTCCTGATTGGCACTTCCCCAGTTTTAAACTGGTATTACAGGAACTTAAGCATCATTGGTCATACTTATTTATGCGATATTCCACTCAATTCAAACTATTGGATTGAGATATTTTACCGTTATGCAGATTATTTTGTGTAAAAATTCAGCCATATTGATTCTACATTCTTGAAATTATTTCATTCTTCTTTTTTATACAACTAATGATATTCATCCAATTATTTTATTTCAGCTAGTTCTCCATTTTCATCCCATTTCTATTCATCTACTTGCCCTTATTTTCATCCCATTTTTTATTAACATCCCTGCATTTTGTATCCATCCAAATCTTCATTTTCATCCATTTTTTATTCATCCAATTCTACATTTTCATACCATTATCCATTATCCATTCATCCTAAATTCTTCATTTTTATTCCATTTTTTATTCATCCAATTTTACATTTTATCCAATTTTTTATTAATCCAATTCTTCATATCATTCAATTTCTATTCATCCAATTCTTTATTTTCATCCCATTCTCTCTTCATCCATTTCTTCATTTTCATTCGATTTTCTATTCATCTATTTCTTCTTTTTCATTCGATTTTCTATTCATCCAATTTTTCATTTTCATTCTAGGTTCTACTCTTCTAATTCTCCATTTTCTATTAATCCTCATTTCCCATTTATCTCAATTTTTTTTAAATTGCAATTTCTATTCATCTGATTCTTTCTCCAATTTCTGTTTAGTTTTTAAATTATCAATTGTTAGAAGGATCTCTGTTGTAAATATAATTGACTCTATATTTTAAAAAGAGTTATACACCCAATTCACAATGGTGTTCTTTAATCCTCTATCTGAGTACTAATGATAAAGATATCTATTTTTTTCATACTAAATCGTGTTTACATTGATCGAGAATGTTCAAGCTCTCACATAAAATACTTCTTTTACTTTTACCTTTACTTCTTTTGAACTAAAGTTAGAAACAAGCTCATTGTAGTTTTCGAATGTATTTTCGAGGGCTACAAAAAATGTAAACGTGAATTTGTAATTTAATACCAAATGTGTTGCGACACTTCAAATTTGGCCCAGTCTTGAAAATTGTTTAACAGCTTGGATTTATGTTCATCAATTCTGACAATTTCATTCGTTGTCTCTGTGGCATATTTACAAGTAACATCTTGAAGTTAAAAGTAGTCAATTTTCAGCAGTAAAAATAAGGATGCATTATATTAGGTTTGATGGTAGCGTTGTCAATGAACCTATTAATGAAGAGTCACAAATTACTTCTATAGTTATTAGTTATACTCTATACTGATGTTAGGTACTTTCCCAAAGGCATTTTCAAAGAGATGTTAGGTCTTTTCCCAAGTGGCAACTAACCTCCAACATTTGGGAAGTTGTCACTTAGGAAAAGACATCATCTCGTTAGTTCCTTTAAAAGTCTAGGAAGTCCTGTGCACTTCAAAACTCTGAAATTAGCTGCAAAATTATTAATTGTTTAATGATCTAGGGAGTCCTGTTCCCCCGAAAACTCTGAATGAAGCTGCACAATTATTAATTACTAAATGATCTAGGGAGTCCTGTTCCTCCGAAAACTCTGAATGAAGCTGCACAATTTGCAGTTTGCTTCTCTGCTGCTTGGGATAGCAAGGTATTATTATAATTGTCTGTAATTGTTTTTAAAATAAATGTAATATTGTTATTGTTAAAGTGCTATTGTTATATTTATATTGTAATTGCTGTGATATTATTTCTATTTTTATTGCTATTGCTTTATCGTTTACTTTTCATGAAATAATTCATTCATTCCTTGTTTATTTTTATTTTATTTGTAAAGGTCATCACCTCTGCTTACTGGGTATATCCAGATCAGGTCAGAATTTAGAATAATTTAAATAATTTAGGCTATTAGGGCGCTTCGCGCCCCCTTTCCTGGAATTCATTTTAGCTTTTAATTTTTGCTCTAGAAGTCGAGAATTTTAAATCATTTTCAAATTTGGGCGGATTTTCAAAAAAAAATATCAAAATATTTATTAGGATTTATTTTCAATTTTGATGTTCCATAAACCTTTCTTGGGGTCATGTGAGGTCCCACACAAAATTTCGGCACGATCGGTTGAGCCGTGTTGACGTCTATCGGTTACATACTAAAATACAGACACACAGACAAGTACAATATTAATTAAGATATTAAAATTAGAATAAAATATTTGTCATTTATTTAACTAGGCTTTTAGGGCGCTTCGCGCCCATCTTCTAATTAAATTGTGAACATGTTCTTTTTGTGTACATTTTAAAACAAAGAAGAAAATTAAAAAAAATTCGCGTATTTCAAGAATTTAAATTTTTTTACAAAATTTAAAACCTTTAAAACACATTATTTTAATTTTTATCATTCATAAACCTTACATGTGGTCACGTGATGTCCCACAAAAAATTTGGGCCCGATCGGTTCAGCCGTTTTGACGTTTATTGGATACTAACAAACAAAAACAAACAGACACCCAAGCCAAATTTATATATAGATAAGGTTTCTAAAACTGCCTAAACAGGAGAATATTTGACGGTTGGTAGCTTGATGTTGCTGAAACAGGAGAATATTTGACGGTTGGTAGCTTGATGGTCCTTAATATTGTATTATCAGGTTTCTAAAACTGCTGAAACAGGAGAATATATGACGGTTGGTAGCTTGATGCTCCTTAATATTGTATTATTAGGTTTCTAAAACTGCTCAAACAGGAGAATATTTGACGGTTGGTAGCTTCATGGTTCGAGGGAAGAAGAACTATATGCCCCCCGCCAACCTTGTCATGGGTTTTGGATTCCTGTTCAAACTTGAAGAGTCTTCAGTAGAGAGGCATAAGGTACACTTTTAAACATCTAAGGCACTTAACATTTTTTCAAGAGAAAATATCCCGAAAACATTTTTTATGCCGCAACTTCTCAAATGTACCTTTCACAAATAGTAATTTCACATATTTCATAGCTGTTGTAAATTATTTTCATTCTTCATTGATCATTTGTTATAAAAAGGAATCAAAGTCTTTGCCAGAAGCTGACATTTTTACTCGCTATATCTTTGCTTTAATGTTATAGCTTTCAAGATTACTGTGGTGAATCGGACATGCCAATTGATATACATAAGGTCATTGGACATAATATTTACATTCCTTTCAAGCCACGCAAAACTAACTAAAGCAAAGCATTTAAAAAAAATAGTCACGTGTTCTAAATTTCAAAATTTAGCTTAGAAAGCTCGATGTTTAATGATTCTAATGCGAAAGCCATTTCCCTTCCCCTGTTTTATGAAATTGTATCCGATTATTATAATATTATTTATTTTGAGAATGATTGTTTTGAAACAAATTAAATGACGACGACATTCGTAACTAGCTTTAAACTTTTGCTTAATGTTTTAGAAAGGTTTTTTTTTTAATGCATATCAAGTAAAGGCGTAAAATTAACTTTACATAATTTAGAAGAAAAAAGGCAACCGTCTAACCGTTTTTTTTGTGGGGGTAACCCAGTTTCTGATAATGTTTAAATATCGTTTAATTTTCGTTTGATTATCGTTTAATTAACGTTTAATTATAGCGTCATTTTTTTCGTAAGAAGTTGTAGATTGGTTTCATTGCTGAAAGAATATACCCGTAGATGTCTAAACAGACGAATAGAATAGTTTCTTTTGATGCCATTTTAAAATTATTTGAAGAACCTATAAGGGTTAATCAAAAATATTGAGGCTTTTGAGACGACCCAATGGAATTTATATTTTGCTTGCATATAAATGGTTGCATGAATCTGTTAACTTTTTTGGGAAATCAAATTATCCTTAAAACAATCAAAATACCCAAGGCTTTAGAATCAAATTCAACATTTAGATCGTAATAAAGATTAAAGTCTCATCCTTTGTGTGCTACCATGTGGCCTCTATGTTAACTGTAGCATTGGTAATTTATTAGATGGGGGGGTCCAAAAATCGTTCTCTAGGACGGACCCGTAGCATTAAGACGACTTTAAATATTGGTATTTTTTAGAATGAAAGGAGGGTTCGAGGCCTGGAGGATACTATGTCAGTTGTCAGTCAATCCACAGATATTGGGTATACATGTACACTTTCTTTATTTAATGGGTCTGTAAGTGTAATTTCAAGTGACTCCCCTTGCAAAGATGTCAATGTCCGATTTACAACGGTACCCTTGAAACATGTGACTGATCATATTCTCATTAATATCTACGAAAACACTTTTATTGTTGAATAATTTGTTTTCAAGCTATTTTAAGTTCTAAAAATATTAATATTACTTTTTAGAATTGACAGAAAATAAGCTTTTTTCTTCAAATCTTGGAAACCGATTTGAATTCAAAATATTCAGAAATCAACGCATCGGCTGTGTTGAGTTCACACTATACGCAGCGTTCACCGCGTAATCTATTTGAATGGTTTGACTTTAATAGAGAAAGATGGTTTGCAGGCAACGCTGGGTTCCCAAGATATTAAATAAAACACGGATGTTATTTCCACATTTTTTGGAAAATATTTTTTCCTTCAAATGATATCACAACCATCAAAATTGCAGGAAAAGAAATATTTTAAAAACGTTAAGCTTTTTAAATAAAAAAATTAGATGAGCATACTGCATAACACTGAGATTGAATATGTTTCGAAATAAATCTGCAAGAAAGATGCACTGTAGTGTGTTAAAAAAATCATGAATTTGGCAACTTGAGAGGAGTGTCCTGAAATAAATCTGCAAGAAAGATGCACTGTAGTGTGTTCAAAAAATCATGAATTTGGCAACTTGAGAGGAGTGTCCTGAAATAAATCTGCAAGAAAGATGCACTATAGTGTGTTAAAAAAATCATGAATTTGGCAACTTGAGAGGAGTGTCCTGAAAAGTTTTCAATATGTCCAAGATGTGCGGAACGTTGTACACTTAAGCTTTTAACTTATTAACTTTTAATTGTATATCATAAGTATGAAATTTTTTAACAAATAAAAAAATGTAAAAAATCTATATTTTTCTTTCAGGACTGTTGATGACCTTGAGGCTACCAAGGACGGGGAGGAGGATCAAGAAATAGAGTTAGAGGACGGAGACTCTTCAGAGGATGAAGAGAAGGTAAAACTAAGGAAGATACACCAGAGCCCGCGATTAAAAAGCTTGGTCTCTAGTGTTAATTCTGTAGACCCAGGTTTAAGGATCAATCTTAGACTCAACTTATGAATCAGCTGACGACAGCTTGTGTAACGTGATCGACAGCTGCCAGCTCTTAGACTTGACTTTATGATTAGGCCCAATGAAAATATAACCGACCCTCGTTGAGTCTAGTGGTGAATTAGTTTCAATGTAGAGTCTTATTCTATCGAATCCCGGAATCTGCCAATTTCAACTATGAAAATCCGCAAAATACAATATTTAACCGGTTTAATGGAAAATTACTAAGCTCCCAAAGCTCGAGTTTTAATTTAGTCTCAATGACAGCTATGACATGAGTCTTATTTTCACGAATTCTTTAATAGCGGGCTCAGGAACCCCGTATCTTTGTTTACATACAAAGTGTACTGCAGTTTCTAGGAGGAATGTTAACAATCTGTGCTCAGATCATTCCATCCTGAAACTACTTTACAGTTAATTTGTAAACAAAAATATTCCTGCTGTATCTTCCTGAGGTTTACTATCCCCAAAGAAATTTCAAGTTAAACCCTAACCCCCCCCCCCCCACCCCCTCCTGTAAAAAAAACACGCATTTTCTCAAGTGTTCTGTAAAATGTGCATATCATTTACCCATTTTTTTTTTTTAAAGACAAAAACGTTATCATTAATGGTCCTGTTCAGAAGGAAAACTTATACCCTGCCCCCCCCCCCCTTCTTCCTGTATAACAGAAGAAACTAGCAAAGAGAACAATCAAAAATCTCAAACAGCTTGAAAGTAAATCTCAAACAGCTTGAAAGTAAATCTCAAACAGCTTGAAAGTAAATCTCAAACAGCTTGAAAGTTATTAGGCCTTGTTTCAATCTTATTTTAATAATGTCATCTCGGGTTTGAATAAGGGATAGTAGGTCTTCCCTAAAATGTCTGATTTTATTTGATTTTATTTATTATTTTTCCAGTTGTTAATGATCTTATTCAGAAGGAAATCATGGATTCCATACCAGAGGAAGCTAGCATAGAGGATGAAGAGGACGATGAGAAAGTAAAGGACGATGAGAAAGTAGAGGAAGATGATAAAGTAGAGGACGATGAGAAAGTAGAGGGCAATGAGAACGCAGATCAGGAAGAAAAGAATTATGAGATGGAAGAAGTGGAAAATGAGAGAAAATTTTCAGGTTTGATCATATACCATTTACAAAATGTAACACAGTTTTTTCAGACATGATTTAGTTTTCTCATCTCGGGGTTGTAAAGTGGAAGGATGACACCCTGAGAGTCTGATTTAATTTATGCCATTGTTACCACCCAATGATGACCCTTAGGGCCAGAATTATGATGCGTTGACTTTAAATATTAATTTGGTTTCGCCAGAAAAATCGATGTCTTGTAAGTTTGGTGAATTTCACTGTCCAATTTAAAAACCCGGTTTCGATGGTCGTACAAAGGTTTAAAGGGTACTGGTGTGAATCCAACATGCTATTTTAAAAAATTCAGGATCACTTGAAATTGCGACTACTTACAGTGAAAACCTTAATAACGAATACATCGAAAGAATTCATCAAATGACGTATTCTTCACTTTCTGATAATGGAATGTTGCAGATATTTAGTTTATTAATTAAATGATTATATGGAGCTCTTTAAAACTGTTCCCGCATATTCATGTCCATTTATTTATTTTCGCAAATACTGAAATTTACGTAATATAGTATAAAACCATCGAGATATTAGTAATAGAGGGGGCATCTGGAATTTTAGACTTCTTGTTGTACAGCCACTGTACACAATGACCCGATCAGAAATTCTTCCTGGGGGATCATAATTCGTAGATTAGTTTTGAAAGTTATTGTTTGAAAGTGAAGACTACAATATTCAAGCAAAGAAAACAAGTCCATATGGTTTTTGTATAAAAATGAGACATTACAAATAGAGAAAAAAATAAAATCCTTCTCCTTAACCCTATCTCTGGGTACTTGAGAACCAGAATATTAATACCGTACAAATAGATGTACTTAGGATTAAACCCACTGTACTCTATGATACCAACTCAGTCATAAGGAAACATTTTTCGACAAATTTCACTGTACAGTATAAACCTAGCCAGGCAAAATCAGGAGAGTTATGCCCGCCCCCTGTATAAAACTCATTGAAAAATTGTCAAGACGACATTTGATAAATTCTTCCGATGTATTCGTTATTAAGGGTTTCACTGTAGTTATTACTGAATATTTCTTTAGGATTTACTTTTTTTTTAACAAATGAAAAATAAAAGAAAAATTCAACATTTTTTTCTGTGGTTTGCTTATTTTTATGCTAAAGCTGAAAATTAATGAAATAATCACGACTTGGAACTTTTCCCCTTGATTTAAGAATGAACTGAAAATATTTATTTTTTTAGATTTGTCTGTGAATTCCGGAAGTTCCGGAAACCCTCAAGACAAGTCTAATGATGATGAGGCTAAGAAGGAAATTAAGGATGAAGAACTGGATCAATTTCCAGATACAAGTTTAAAAGTAGAATTCAATAGGTGATAAAAAAATGTATTCTCCCTGGAAATTATAATTTTTTGTTGTTGGCTTATAAATATGACTTTGACACGATAAGGGGGCCTGACCAGTAAGTAATTATAGAAAAATATGATATAGAAATGGTGGCCCCTTTTTACAAAACAAACCTCATAAATGTCATTCTACGAATTTAATCCCTTTTTCCTTTATAGTATATTATTTTTGGCAATTATTGGTCTTTTCCTAATTAAATTTGTTAAGATCTGGGAGTGTAGAAGTAAAGTTAAAATCCACCGAATCTACCCAAAAACCGGTTTTGAGCAGTCAAAAATCCGGGAAACCAGAAAAGGGTAAAAAGCCTCCGCTGGCGGGGGTAAAAGAAGAAGCGAAGGAGGAGAAGAAGGGAGGACAGGTGCGAGGGAAAAAGGGGAAGAATAAGAAGATCAAGGAGAAGTACAAGGACCAGGATGAAGAGGAGAGGGAGATGAGAATGAAAATTCTTCAGGTTTTTTTTCTCAATTTTTATTTAAATTTGACATAAATGTTTCTAACGTTATTCTTAAGAAAGCACATGACCTCAAAATGTTAAAATTATGATATTGAAGAGGTGGGGTGTAACTTAAGATTCCTAAAGAAAGCTTTTATTTTGTATTTTCGAGGTCATAAAGTGGTCAGAGTTGATATCAATACAATTAAGACGACTTTTCTAGTTCTAGTTTTGATTTTTTTTTAATTCTTAGTTCACAAGTTACCGAAAATTGAAGCTGTTAATTGACAGCTTCTCAGTGCTTCCTTGTTAAAGTGTATCCACTATCCATGCTGCTTAAAAGCTTGGGAAACATTTAAATCTAAATGCATTTATAAAAAGGTTTTGCCATTTCAATGACCTGTTTTTTTACAACAAAAAGATCGTGTTCATTATCTACGTTTATTCTAGAGCGACGGTAAAGAGAAGGAAAAGAAAAGCAAGAAGAAAAATCAGAAAACAGTTATTAAACCTCAAATCAGAGAAAAGAGACCACCACCACAGAAGGAACAGAATAGTTTAATAATGTTTAATAATGTTAACATTAAAGGGACTGTAAGCGTTATTTCAATTGACCTTCCATGCAAAGATATCAATGCCCGATTCATAAAGCTTTGTCTGATCAAGTATGAATTAAATATGCAAGTTTTTGTTTATTTAAACAATTTATTTTTAGTTGTGGTTTCTTTGCAAAGTGACTTGCGCATTTCTTGCCTTTAAGAAACAATTCATGATGAAATCACAGAAATAAACACTTTTCAAATCAGAACAACGTCATCTTATCAGGTTAAGGTTTCAATGGTATCGTTGTAAATTGGGCAGTGTTATAATTGCATGAAGGTTCACTGGAATCTACGCTTACAGTCCCTTTAAACTCATTCATAAGTTTAAACACGATTTTACCAAAGTTAATCCAATTAGTATTGCTCGGATTAAGTCGAGCTCCAAGGGACTGCAGCCGTTATTTCAGTTTATCCTCCATGTATTGCGTACTATTCACAAGGGTACCCTTTAACCTTCCCTTGCGGTTTCTCTTAAAAATTAGAGATTACTGCAGCAGTGACAAAAAAGGAAAATGTAAGACTTAACGCTTAAACGCGCTTGGGATTTCACTCAGATAAAGGATTTAAGGGCATTGTTGTTAATGGGACTTACTACTATTTAAATATACAGGGTTTTCCACAATGTATAAGACTAAAGAGCCATCTGTACGGAATTTATCTATCTGTTTCCTTATAATTATGATTCCCTGCAACTGTAAACCTTGTTTTTTTCTTTGCCAAATCATTAATAAGCCATCAAAATACTATTTAAGGCAGACGATTTATTTCAACCTTGAGATGGCTATATTCAAGAGTTTTAGGTCGTCTTTACAGTCTCATACTTTTTGGGTAACCCTGTAGAATGACTTGAACGTATGTATGCAGTCCCTCTCATGACTCTGACTTATTTTTAAACTATTGTTGTCCAGAAACCAGGGGGAGGGGAAGGGGGAGATGGAGGGGAGGGAGGGGAGGAAGAGGAGAAGGAGAAAGTCGTCGTCAATGACGAGACCGACATGCTCGATAGCTTGACAGGTAACAAGACTGACATGCACGATAAGGGTACAGATAATGACGAGGTTGACATGCTCGAATTTCGATTGAATTGCAGGCAGCCTAATTTATCATCATTATTATTATTATTACCATTTTATCATTATTATTATTATTATATCTTTTATGAACACCTGTACTTGCGGATGAACTACTATTTGCTGTACCAGTGTTTGCCCCCTACTACTTATAAACTGTACATTACTACTGTACACTTATAAAGTGTACCGTAATACAGTACAGTTATAGGCTGCACAGTACTACAGTACACTTATAAACTGTACAAATCTACATTTCACTGTACTCTTGTATCTTGTAGGAATACCAGTACTTGAGGATGAACTATTATTTGCTGTACCTGTATGTGCTCCCTACAGTACACTTATAAACTACAAATATAAAGGTATAAAATATTTATTTTAATAAAAGTACATGGGGTTGTCCAATGCCCACAAAGAAACAAGATTTTAAAAATAAATATTTAAATTTACTCTTGAAGACACTACTCAAAAATGCTTCAATTGTTTCTAACAAATATTCCCTTTTTTTAAATGTACTGAGAGAAGAGAAAAATGTTTAGTGGAAGGTGAGTTAATTTCAAGATAATATATTTTCCCAGAGTGTAGAAACATTTTCTGTTAGCGAACTTTTCCTGTAATTAATAAATAATTAAATATTAGTAAAACTAACGCCTGGAACTGGGAAGCGAGGAAAGGCCTGTAAAACTGCTTTAAGTATGTTTACACTGGATAAATCTGCATCACCAAGGCAATTCATCATTTTTATTCAATCATTTAAAAATTAAAATTTAAAAAGAATTAATTTTCTTATTTTACGTTAAAAATATCATTAAATTTGAAATGATACGAATCCATCTTAAAACTCTAAAAATGTCTAAATATTCAACAACAAAAAGATAAATTTAATTTTCACATGCACGAAACACGACAGTAGCAGAAGGACTTGAATATTTGAAATAATTTACGGCATTTATTCATGAACCAAATATAAGCAAAATTCTAGAGTTTAATAGCCATAAAATACCCTTGGTCTTAGCATTTCCAAAATGTGGTCTTAGCATTTCTTGTGCTCTTAATACTCCTTGAGATATCATTAATGATTAATATTGTTAAGATTTTGAAAATTTTGGTTTTATTTAATAAAATTAAAATCTGAACGAAATTCTCTAAATCTCCAGTAATATTGACAGCCCAAAAAATGCATACTACATTTTAGAAATATCAAAAGTAGGAGAATTATGAAGTTATTGTTTCAAGATTCATATATGTAAAGGGATGTTGACGACTATATTTTAAGATCAAAGACGACTTTCGAATCATCTTGTTTCTGTCATGTTTCGTGGGACACCCTGTATATACTTGCCTTGTGAGCATTAGTTTAAAAATGACGAAATTTACAGAGAGAAGGATTTATTTAAATCCGTGAAAGACCAAGATATAGCGAGGTAAGAAAAACAAGAATTATATTTTTTCTTAATTTTTTGAATGAATTGCTAACATATTTAATAATCCTAAAAACTCACTTCATTCCAGATTTAGCAAAGTAACTTCGAGATTACTGTGTGTAAAAATTTGATTTGATTTGATTTGATTTGATTTGAGTGGACTGGACTGGACTGGACTGGACTGGACTGGACTGGACTCGACTCGACTCGACTCGACTCGACTCGACTCGACTCGACTCGACTGGATTTGAATCTTTAAATTTTGTTGTTTTTGTTGTGGCTTGTGCCAGCTTTCATCCATGAAATGTCATTTTTTTTCTTCTATTGTTTATAAAATTCGTTCATTTACGGTATGTTACATTACGTTACTATTCGTGTTTTTAATTTTAGATAAACATTTTAGCTAAAAATAATAATAATATTTTTTAGGAATATTCCCGGGAAAGTTAAACTCTCTGCTCCTCATCTTCAAAAAGTGAAAGGGAAAAAATAATTGTTTTTTTTTCTTGAAAAAATATATTTTTGCATTCCAAAATTATTTTCTTTCTTTTAGAAATATGTTCAGATATATTTATTAATATGAAGGTTTTAGGTCCTAATGTTAAAACGGATGTTCCAATTAATATATCTTTCTAAAATGTCGTCTGCCTTTTTCTGCTTTCTAAATTGGTTAATATTTATATTCATATACATCTTAATTCTTGACATTCAATATCTTTAAAATATAAAGATAAGAATAAGAGGTAATAAACAGAAATAATGGAATAGGAAGACGACACTCAAGCAACACTAATTGTATTTTATGTTGTTGTTACAAAGTGAATAGCTTTACGAGACACTTATTAAATTTAGGTCTGTGACTGTGTACACAACATAATTGCATACTCTCATTGATAGTTAATACTAATCTTGTCTTCTTACATTAAAGTTTTATGTCTTACATTAAAGTTTTTTGTCTTATATTAAAGTTTTATGTCTTATATTAAAGCTTTATGTCCTATATTAAAGTTTTATGTCCTATATGTTTAAAGTTTTATGTCTTATATTAAAGTTTTTGTCTTATATTAAAGTTTTATGTCCTATATTAAAGTTTTATGTCCTATATTTAAAGCTGTATGTCCTATATTGAAGTTTTATGTCCTATATGTTAAAGTTTTATGTTTTATATTAAAGTTATATGTCTTATATAAAAGTTTTATGTCCTATATTAAAGTTTTATGTCTTATATTAAACTTTTATGTCTTATATTAAAGTTTTATGTCCTATATTAAAGTTTTATGTCTTATATTAAAGCTTTATGTCCTATATTAAAGTTTTATGTCCTATATGTTAAAGTTTTATGTCTTATATTAAAGTTTTATGTCCTATATCAAAGTTTTATGTCTTATATTAAAGTTTTATGTCTTATATTAAAGTTTTATGTCCTATATTAAAGTTTTATGTCTATCACTTTATCAAAGATCTGATTATCCTCTTTCAATTGCCATTTAAGTGGGCTACCCTGTATTGCATTTAAAACTAATTTGGAAAAATTAATTACTGTGAAACTTTTTTTGTAGAAATGCAGGATTCTGGGTTACCCACAAAGGATGAAACGTAAGGGAAAATTGTAGAACTTATTCTTGCATTCAGGGTTCCTTGTAGGCCAAGACTGGCATATTTCTGTGCTTAATTATTTAGTAAACCACCAAAATACTTAATTGAATGCATTAAAGTGTCATTTTTTAGAGTTTTGGTTCGGCCTTATAGTCTCATCCTGTGTAGGTAACCCTGTAGAATTGTAATTAAAGAGATTGACCGGCCAGACATGCTAGTTTTTTATGGATTTAAGAGACCTATTCGACATTTTTACGCTAAATCATATCATATTTTTTTCAACTAAAAACCACGAGATAATAAAAATTAAAATTCACAATTTACTATGTAGTTTGGACCCGCCTAACCAGAGTAGGTTGTTTAAATTAGTTGGCCCATTATTAGCGAATAAGAATTGTAGATAAATGAGTGTGCATTGTATATTGTACATTTTACACATAATTATTTTGATGAAGGTAAGGAGGTGGTGAAGAGGTATAGGGAACCGAACGGTATAGGTTACTCAGCGGAAATTCTCCCGGATGGGATAGGATAGGCAAAAGATAGACAAGGGTCAGGCAATGCAAGGCAAGGCCAGGCAACGTTAATGGTTATGAAACTGTTAACGTAGTTTTAAGTGACACACCTTAAAAAAAAATAAAGATTGGCATGTTCACATCAGTACCTTTGAAATCTTTATTTTAATCAATTTTATGGAAGTATAACGCTGCAAGTCGCTTTTGTAGAGTAACTACTCTCGAAAATAGTAAGAAAACAAAATAAAAATTACATACATATCTAATTCATATACAACACAGAGTTCAATGAAACCACGTTTAGAGTAAGATATATATCATTTGTTATTGTAATCCTCGATTATAGATATATTTCAGATAAAGATGAAATATGTTCCATGGTTCCTGGATCACGTGATATTATTGAGACCTATTTGTAGAGATGGACGCGTTCTTCTTTTTCGTTTCATTCGTGAATATCACATTTGTTAGTTTTTTTCCATCTTTCAAAAAATGTATTTCGTTCGTTCTTAAAATTATCGTTTATTTTCCTTCTAATTTTGGTCGTTTTCTCACTTGTAAGTAAAATCATTCTTGCAATAAAATCGTTCGTTCAGTAAAAAAACCGACCGTTTTTTAAAAATCTTTTGGACGTTTGTTCAATATAAAAAACGATAGTGTTTTCATGTTCGTTCGAACGATTTTAAATCGTTCAATTTTGTCGTTTTTTAAAAAAAAAACTAAAAAATGTTCATTTCTCTGAATGCGTTCTCCAAAACGATGTCGATCCCTACCTTTATGGATTTTGGATCATGTGGTATTATTGATTCCTGAGTAATCCCTACATTAATCATAGTTAAATCCTTCACCATCTAGCACTAGAGAATGAGAAATTCACTTAAAAATAAAAGGATTTCAGAGGGTTACTCTTAAAGGATGAAACTGTAAAAACGACTTGAAATCTTTCAAATCTGTCGATCCCAAATTTAAATTAAGTCTTCAGAAATGTGGTCTTAGACTTGCTTATCTAATGATTTGGCGAAGAAGAAAGTTTACAGTAAAATAATTCCGTACAGATGTCTTAAAAGTCGCATACTTTGTGGGTAACCCTGTAATTGCTGATCAAAAAGTTATTTAGTGCGATTTTAGTTATGGAATGAAAGTACAGTTTTAAAAACAACAATAAAAAATGTCGCGATTTCCAGTTTAAAAAGCGGTAAAAAATATCACGGATTATTTAAAGCATGGTTGTTGAACAAAAATCATAAGCCTTTTTGAAAGTCGTCTTTACCAAGTTTGCCAAGGATTTCTCTCTCTGACGGAGTCTACCACACCAAACCCAACCCTCCTCCGATACTCAATTGTGAATGCACTAAAAATCTGTAAACTTGGTGACCAAGTCCTAAGAATTTCTAAGGAGTTTCCAGAGAAGCATTCAGGAGAATTTCTCAGGAATTTCTTGGGGTGAAATTCCGAAGATATTCCTAAAAATTTCTCGAAACTAATTCTTTTTATTAAATTTCCCGTAAAATCCGTAAACATGGTGACCGAGTCCTAAGAATTTCTCAGGGATTTCCGGAGAAATAATCAGGAGAAATTTTCAGGATTTTCTTGGGGTGAAATTCCAGAGTAATTCCTAGGAATTTCTCGAAACTAATTCTCTTAATAAATTCCCATAAAAATCCGTAAACATGGTGACCAAGTCTTAAGAATTTCTCAGGAATTTCCGGAGAAGTAATCAGGTGAAATTCTAATTCTCATATTTGCCTTGTATTTGAAGTTTTGGTGCAGAGAGAGATGAATCTAGAAAGTTGCTCCCACCAGATCCTGTGCAATGTGCAATAAAGTAACACTTGTGCAAAACGTGCAAATTTTCTGCACATATATTGTTGATTAATACGAGGAATTGAGTCATGGCCAGTGGCCACTAACTTAAATTTTCTCATCACTATAACTTTGCAACTTGATGGTGTAAGCCTTCGATATTTAGATCATTTGATCCAACAGAATTCATATTTTGAGATATCTAAGGTCTACAACATAGGATTGCAAAGATATAGGGCCGGGGGTCAGGTGATTAAATCAAAAAATCTTTAACTATTTCTAGATGATTTAGAACACATTTCTGATTTTAAATGCATTCCCAATTCTTAGAACGCGTTCTTGATAATAAGAACGTGTTAAGAATTTTAACCATTCTTTTCAAGCAATTCCCGTTCCGTTCTATTCCGTTCTTTTACTAATCATTCCAATATTTTTTAGAACACGTTCTAAGCGTTCGTTTTTTTCAGAACGATGGGATCGTTCTGGATCGTTCCGTTCGTTCTCGGGAAAGAACGATTGTTCCACCAGGAACGCGCCCAGCCCTATACTTATGACATGTAACAGGAAGGATGGACAAAGCTGTGTTTTATATAAGATTTATTCTTTATGGGGGTTTCATATCATGATAGATACTGATTCAGATGGTAGTAGGCAGGGCTTAGGCTGGAGAAGAAGGACAAGAGGATCTATGGCAGGGTTTGAGTCAGATTGGAGATTTCATCGCTCAGTTCATCTAGGGTTTCCACGAAATGGCTAAATCTTTTGCGCAAAATTTGCGCTATTTTCGCGCAAATTTTATTTTTGCGAACTTTTGCGCTATTTTTGTTTCGCGCAAAATTGATGCGCAAAGAAAGAAAAATATTGCGTTTCGTTCCGCAAAAATTGCGCAAAAGTTTTGCGAATGGAAACCCTAAGTTCATCCCTCTCTCTATGTCAGCCCGGTACGAGTCTTGATGTTGTACTATTTTAGCTCAAGGTCATACCTAAGCTACTAGATTGGCTTTGTATTTTGAACCCTTTTTAGACCCCTATAGTTTCTGTGTTCTTCTTAAAGAAAAAGGGGAGGGCTCAAACATATGTTAAACTGAGTCTTGATTAAATATATGTTATATATTAATACAAACAAACCACAACATTTCTAATATAATATTTTAGTTAAAGGAGGAATGAATCTGAATAGAGGAGGAAAGAACTTCTACTTCTACAAAAAGGAAACTTTAAGATCTAAAAAGAATTTAATTATAATCAAAAATGGAAGATACAAGGAAAGAGGAATGGAAGATGGAGTAAAGAAAATGGAAGATGGAGTAAAGAAGAATGGAAGAAGGAGTAAAGAAAAAGGTAGAAGGATTAAAAAAGAATATTCTAATCATGCATTTCTACAATTAAACCCAGAAATAGTATACTTTTAACTAATTCTATCATATCTTAGATTGTAATGTGAGATAGAAAGAAAAGATGTTTGTGTAAATCAGAAGTGTGTTTTTTTGTATGAACCTAGGATTGAGGTTGCTTGGTGCCCCTCAATAATTTATCTAATTTTTCTTGATTTTTATTGGAATGAAAGATTCTCTTAAAAACTAAAATTTAACTTAGACTTGTAATAACAACATTTTTTACCAATTAAAAATTACTATTTATATATTTCAATTGGTGTTCCATATACTGTAGGTAAAAAGCGTAAACTGGCTCTCATGTATTTCTGAACACCACAACATGAATTTCTCCCACTGTGCAAAAGGGTTAAAGGGCTTAAAAGTAAACTCAACAGATTTGCTGATGACTCTGAGCAGAGATAAGAGAGTTACAGAGATCGATATTATAACATCTATAATATACAATATTTTCCACAGAATGTTCTATTGTGTACAAGTACTGTACACAACCAATCAGGAGACATATCTGTATTCAGGGATATCTAAGGATCCTTTGAATAGATAATGCAAAATCTTAAAAGACAAAATTCATAAACGTTATGTTTTATGTTTGAGATTGGAGTATTTCTTTAAAAGTTGTAAAACTTAACCCCTGAATGCAAGAAGTGGCCGTGAGATGTCAGTCAAAAAACACTACATGGAGCTGTAGCATGGCTTGCTGGGACACTATAGGCCTGCTCAGCCTATCCAGGTAGAGTGTATACACAGTCTGTATAGTCTGTGACTCTGAGATACAGTTTACAGGATCACAGACGATTTACAAATAATTCTGCAGATTCTTTCTCCGTGCATCCCTATTGGATTTCCTATACTTAAATTCTTCCACCTGTTATAAAGATTTCATGACAGAAGAACTTACTTAAGCTTTCAAGTCCAGACATCTAACATAAGTTTTGAGTCATTTCATCACAAAAAAATTGATTGCTATTTGCTTTATCGACCAAATTTCATATTTTAAAGTTTTCATTTTATTTAAATTCATCTTGAAACTTTGTGGAACAACTTTATTTGCTGATTTGACCCACTGCACTCTAAGAAATCATCTAATTATTAAAAACGGTCAACAAAAAAAACGCGGAATTTCAATATTTGATTTGCAATTTTCACACAAATTTGTTTAAAGAATTTGCGCTGAATGCTTCATATAGATTGCATGCAAAATTATTACTTAGCATTAAGCATAAATTTATCCAGCTTCGCCATTATTTTTTTATTAATATCCGTTCATTATTGGGAGTTTTTGATCATTAGTGATTTAGATAAATTAACAGGATTTTACTGTTAGTTAAATCTTTTATTAATTTTCACAAACTACTGTTTGTTAACAGATCGTTTCCCAGTCTGGTTTTAAGATAAATATACTTTGATTCTCTGGGTGTCTGTTTGTTTGTAAACGATAAACGTCAAAACTTCTGAACCGATTGGGTCAAAAAATTTTGTGAGACCTCTATGATTGATTAGAATTACAAAAATTTGCCTTAACAAATTTAGATTTTTCAAAATTCACGAAAAAATATATTTAATCTCCTGTTCAACGAAATAACCAACCTTAAATTCCCTCCTTTTTTAATTCCAGGGAGGATAATTACTTATCCTCCCTATTTACAGGGAGGATAATTACTTATCATCCCTCTGTGATCCATTCAGATTTGATTCAAGATTTAGATCAAGAAATTAAATATTCTTCCATATGCATTAGTAAGAAATAAGAGAATTAAAATCATAATTGATAGTTTTATTGATTTCATTATTATTTTATCCCCCACGGTTGGTTATTTCGTTGAACAGGAGATTAAACGATAAATTACTACTTAACTTGGAGTTTTGATGAGGATAATTAAATTGAGAGAAAACCACTTAGCCTTGGGCCTCCTCGACCTTTTTGGGGTTCAAACCTCCCTCGCTACGCTCGTGAGGTTTAGAACCCCAAAAAGGTCTTGGAGGCCCTCGGCTAAGTGGTTTTCCCCTCAATTTAATTATCCTCCCTTAATCTCCCGGTTAAGTAGTAATTAATAGTTATAAAAGAGCAGCATTTAAAGTTAAAATTGAATTTATTTAAATATTTGTTCTAACTTACAGTTAAATAAATATTTCAGAAATACAATTCAGCTGATGACTGCACTATTTCTGTCCATAATTGCTGATTTCTGATTGGTTCAAATATTTTCCGGATTTCAGGAAAGGTTGAATGGAGAATATTGATAGAAATTTTATATCAACATAAAATTGTTTAGCTGTAACTAAAACTAATTCAATAATAATAATAAGATCTGAGTCTGAGTTTTAAGAATTTGAGCCATGGCTTAAATTTGAGACATGGCTCAAATATAGTTGGTTTCACTTAATATTGTATTCAATGTTTTAAGATTTAAGCCGGTGATCAATTGAAACCGGTTTTGGCGGATTTGACATGCGGCTTAAATTATTTAAATTTGGACTATGATCTTTTGTGTTAATAACGTTAATCTTTTGTGCTTAATAACTTTATATTGAACTTGGGGCAGAGATTAATGCTTAATTTTGTTATTAAAGTTATCTATTAAAGCATGGAGATCATGTTTGATTATGAGATTCACAACATAAAAATTGTTAATTCTGTCCAATTAATACTAGGATTTTCAAGGCAATTATATTTTACTAATATTTATCATATCTAAATAGGTAAATTTTGATTTTATGAGATTGGTGTACAAAAAACGGTTTTGTACAGTCCCCTTTGAGGTACATCCTAATTGGTATTTTGATTTCTGACATCAGAACCATTAAATACTTGTTCTCATTATATTGAACAAAAGTAATACATAACTATATTTATATATTTTAAATTTGATCAAACATTTAGAAAATTAATTTGTTCATGTGAGACTATCAACCAAACCTCCCAATAATCCTTTTAAAATGCGAAGTTAATGGTCTCAAAGTCTGAGGCTTCTGGGGGTTGTTAGCCCAATAGTCATTTCCTGCATATTATTTTACACCTGAAAAAGTAGGATTTTAGAAAAGAATCTTGAGAATTTATATTATCTTAGATAGATTTGTAAGTGATTCTAATATTTTAAGATGCAGGTCTAATTCACAATGGTACCCGTTCGACTTTTGTCCAATCTTGGATGAATGAAATGTCTTTATAAACTTAAAATGGATGAATGAAATGTCTTTATAAACTTAAAATAGATGAATGAAATGTCTTTCCTAACTTAAAATGGATGAATGAAATGTCTTAACTAACTTAAAATGCATAAATGAAATGTCTTTACTAACTTAAAATGGATAAATGAAATGGCTTTACTAACTTAAAATTTGAAAAGTTTTTCTAACTTTAATTTTGCATACACACTGATCATTTGAATTTGTTAAATTGTCTTTTACAATTATTTACTAGTTTTTCAATATAACTGAAAAATTGATTAATTTTATTTAGGGTTTCTCTGTTAAAGAGTGGAAAATTTTTACTTAAATGGAAACCAAAATACAATTATTTAAATGTTTTGCCTCTATAGATCTTATTTTTAATTGACATGAGGTCTGATCTTTTAATTGAGAAAGTGCTAATCTACAGGGCCTGCATTTGTAAGATATATCTAAAGATGTAAAATTTGGTTGAAAGGGGATTAAGTAGACAGTAGATAGTAGATGGTAAAGAAAACGGGTTTTCCTCTGAGGTACATCCTAACTGCTAATTTAATGTTTGTATTCCTAACCTTTCAATACTTGCTCTCCTTATAGTGAACAAAAGTAATACAGAACTATACATATTTTAAATTTGATCAAATATTTAGAAAATAATTTTGTTCATGTGAAACTATCAACCACGGGGGGGTAACAGATGCATCCATGGATTAAGTGCTGCCGATATAAGTTTGTCTAATGGTCTTTGGGTTGTCATAACTCCACTCCAGTAATCATTTCCTTTTCCCCCTAAAATAAGTAATTATCTATACTAAAATTTGTTGTGTGTTTTAAGAAGTCCAAAACTTTTGTTGTAAAATGTAGACAATCAATAACCATTATCCTTTACCCCCAGGCTAAACATAGATATTTAGACTCCCAGCCTTTAAATGATGATATTGATATTGATGATTTATCGTTTTAATTCTGAACTAAAAACATTAGGCGGGCGGCTTTAGTACTTTTTCCAACTGTTTGTAATATTAACAAAATGGAATTTCAATAAGATCCTGGACAAAATGTTTAGTTCAGAATTGATGATTGGAAGTTTAACATGATCCAGTTAATATTTGGGCAACCAGAGTTGTGTAAGTATACACATAGCTAACCGGCCATAAAGAAGCCAAAACCAGACAGCGCACAATACAAGTTATCCCCTTTAAGCAGACAGCGCACAATACAAGTTATCCCCTTTAAGCATGATTAATGTGAGGACATTTGCAGATGGACTTGTGTCTAGTCTGTTGCAGATGGACTTGTGTCTAGTCTGTTGCAGATGGACTTGTGTCTAGTCTGTTGCAGATGGACTTGTGGTCTAGTCTGTTGCAGATGGACTTGTGTCTAGTCTGTTGCAGATGGACTTGTGTCTAGTCTGTTGCAGATGGACTTGTGTCTAGTCTGTTGCAGAAAAATTGCACAAAATTTATTAAAGCTGCATGAAATTTACCTCCTGTGGAAATCCCAAGTACAATGGAATGGTATTTTTACCTGGTGGAGCTGCGGTGTACTGATCTGGATCTGCAACGTCCTAATAGTAGAAGATACTGAATTAGTACTTAATATGAACAGTGTGTAAGTCGGTTGGAAATTAACGACGCAGTTATAAACTGTGCTAAATCAAAGCTAAAATTGTGATTTGTTACGCATATCACATATTTTAAAATAAAATTTGTTAGATGTCATTAAGTATAGTTTTCATTTAGACTAAAGCAGAATTTTAGGCCATTAAAGTGAGCAAGGCCATGAAAAAACCTTGGTTTAAAGTGGCCAAAAAAATTAAAACCAAACATTGCAATCTCTTGTAAGATAAAGTTAAGCATTTCAAACAACAAATAACGTTAAAAAAAGCAAGTTTTTGGTGAGAGATATGCGTAAAAAGTCCTAGAATCTTTTTAAATTATAGAAAAGACAGCATGCTTAAACGTATTGTTTTGTGTATAAATCCAGATGCCTACTCTTTATATTACCCTGCTCTTCTGCTCAGCTCCACTGTAGGAAGTTGAATCCTCTATTGGTTCTTCTTCATCCAGAGTTTCAATTAGAAACTTTTTACACCCTCCTTTAATCATAGAAACAAGAATAGGTTCGATAAGCAACAGGATCTAAATCTAGCAGCTTTGTTATTTTGATCATCGCAAATGAATTTCCTAATTGAGAAGCTCAACATTTTTTTTCCTGGATTTTAAATATATTTGAAAAATTGTTTTAAACCTCAAACAAATAAGTTCCATCAGAAAATATGTTGAATTTGTTCTTTTCCTTGAGCTAGTAAAATATAGAAAATAGAGAGAAACATTGTTACTTGATGGCAGTTCATAGTGAACTAATCAAATACTGTACTTATATTTACATTAAAGATATTTCATGCATTTTTGTTTTTCATATAAAAATAATAAAATATAAATATAAAAATCATTAATTATATTGAAAGTGAAAACTTGACCCTCAGGGGCATTTTCAGGAATTTGTCAAAGCCAGGGGGGCCCTTTTTTAGGGGTGGGGTGAGGCATTCATCACAAAGAAGGGACTAGGGTTTCCTGCAAAAAAAGGAAAAATTGTTATGCAAAAATTTCACATTTTTTGCAAAAATGTTCATATTTTGCTCGCTCCTGAAAATTTTGAATCAAGATGCATATTCCTTAAAAAAAAGTTTTTGAGGGATTCTTCTCGCTCGAAATATAAATAAAATTCTTTTCATCAACATTTATTTAAGTAAAGGAAGAGAAATTATTAATATGGTATAAATAAAGGTTGAGCTCTCAGAGTTTTTTTTGCTCGATTAATTGTTACAGCTTCAACATTTTTGCGAAAACATAAGGAAGCATAATACACACTTAAACTGGAGTATTTCAAGGTTCTCATGCCGAGTATCTCTCCTAGTACAGATTATATCCTACAGACTTAGCTCCTCTCCTAGGACCATATTCTTGTAGACTTCATTTCTCTCCTGGTACCATATTCTTTAAGACTTTACTCATCCCATGGGACCATTGTAGACTTCTCTCCTCTCCTGGGAACATATTCTTCTAGACTTCTCTCCTCTCCTGGGACCATAATCCTCTATAGTTCTCTTCTCTCCTGGGACCATATTCTTCTAGACTTCTCTCCTCTCCTGGGACCATATTCTTCTAGACTTCTTACCTCTCCTGGGACCATATTCTTCTAGACTTCTCACCTCTCCTGGGACCATATTCTTCTCGACTTCTCTCAGAAACAATCTCAAGGAATAATAAAACATTTTTTAAAAAGAGAATATTTGCAAATTATCTTTTTTCCATCTCATGATCTGAGTTCGATTGCCTTTTATCCATTTGACAGCCCATTAAATTTTTATTTAAATAATCTTTTTTGTGTGTTTATTTTCTTATGGTTTTTAACATCAATGTTGATGGTTATTATAACTTTGAAAGTATTTAGATTATCCAATCAGATTGTACATGGTTGTAGCGCACATATCCTTACACATATTTTCCTGCTATATTCATTTCTGAGAGTTAATATGTACTTTACTAATTACAGAATGGTTTTGTATTACGTAATTTCACGTAATTGCACCTTAATTACACAAAACTAGACTTTCTTTCGTAAACCTAATTTAGAACGTAATTAGAACGTAATGCTCCTCCGCAAGTGAAAGAAAGTGTTATGCGTAAATACGGGTACTTACAACTGAAAACCCTAAATTCAAGGTTTTTACTTTTAAATGTATCGTAAAGTTGAATGCTTTCTCAGCTGAGTGATGATTGAGTGATAGATAGGGAAAATGCGGGATTTCAAGACTTTAATCCTGGGTTTAACTCACCAATTAGGGGAGTTAAATATATTTGATTCGAGTGGAATTCAAGGTATACAATTTTAAAGTTCAAAGCTCTGCTAAAACTTTGAATCAAATACCATGCCAGATATGTTAGAGTTGTCATATAACTCAGACATGGTTTGATATCAACTTCTCAAGACAGGGACATCAGATAGAACTAATATTGGTCGCGATCAACTCATTAGATTTTTAGGTTTTAGCCTAAACCTCTTTCATTTTACCTTAAAAGTCCTTTTAAGTACTCTTTAATTTCAATTATTGTCCAAAACTACAGAAAAAAATCTCCTGCAGCATGAAGTTCAATCTGAAGGATAAGGGGAAGGGACATATGTAATTATCTGCATACTCTTTGACTTTGAAAATGGAAATTTTCTCGTGGTTCTCTTCTAGAACTTTACTTAGTAATCCTAGCTGATTTTTCCATGCTTGTTTTCATTTGATTATAATTAAGTTCTACACATATATTTCTTAACTATAAACACTATTTTTAACATTTTTTTAAATCTTAGTTTCTCACAATATGTATAAATTAAATAGATGGTGGTCAAAGCAATTAAACAGGGTGCTCACCCGTCTGTACACACCATGTTACAGTTCTTGTTGTAGACTAAAAACACTTTAATAATCTTTTAATAAGCTGAAAATGAAAAATCAAAAAATATTAAGTTGTTTATTTCATACATTTTGTTCCTAATTAATTATAATAGCTGTCTGGGAACTTAGTTGTGAACGTCCATTGACCATTTACAAATTTGGGGAATGTCCCAGGGTCCTGGCGGGGTAATTGGTCCAAGTAGTCATTTCCTAAAAAAAGAAGACATTAGAAAATAATCATAACCTTTATCAACAGAATTAAATGTTAAGTTGTTGAAGGACTGATGAAGTTATTTTAGGTGACCTTGGAGTTTTAGGATGACATGTCTAATCCCTGGATTTCTTGTCTTATTTTAGATAAAAGAGAAGTAAAAATTTTACTCTTTTTTAGATAGAAAACAACAATTCCTTTTTGTTGGTCTATTAAAAAACAAACTATAGAAGGCTAAGGCAGTCCAATAGCATCATTTACCTGATAGAGCTTCGGTAGGGAGATTGGAACCAGGTGGTGGAACTGGTGGAACTGGTGGACCAGAATTCTCTGATACTGAAACCTCCGATATATCAGTTACATCTGAACCCAATGGTACAATAGGTACATCAGAATTCTCTGGTACACTGAATACATCCAAATAATCCTCTGATTGGATTGGTACATTCAAACCCTCAGGCACAACAGTTACATTAGAGTCCTCAGGTACAATGGGTACATATGAACTCTCCGGTACAACAGTTACATCAGAAACCTCTGGTATAACCGTTAAATTTGAACCATCAGGTTCAAGTGGTACATTAACACCCTCCGGTACAACAGTTGCATCAGAATCCTCTGGTACAATAGGTACATATGAAACCTCTGGTTCAAGGGGATCATCTAAACCCTCCGATACAACAGCTACATCAGAATTCTCTGGTACGGGTATGGGCATGTATGAACTCTCTGGTACGATGGGAAGATCTCCATCCATGGTTTCAATTAGATACTTTTTATTAGACATTTCAACTAGATATTTTTTGCACCCTCCTTCAATCAAAGAAGCAAATAAATATCTTAAAGCATGCAAAGTGGAGTCTAAGGTAGAAAATAGTTATTGACTAATTGTAAATAAGAAGAAAAAAAGCGTATCAGCAACTTACATTTGATTATATCAGCAAAAAAATCTATAATTATAAAAACAAATAATAAAACATAAAAGTTCAGATTGAAAATGAATATGGTAGTAAATAATCAGAAAGTTTAAAATTTGTCCTTTTTCCTTGAGCTAACAAACCAAAGAAAACAAGGAGAATAATTCCACTTTTTTGGCGGTTCATGATAAACTAACTTTATATTGTTTATATATTTGAATTAGAAATTTCTCATGCCTTCTTATTTTCCAATTCAAGATAATACTGATTCATAATAAAGTAATAAAATCGTTTAATTTTCCATGAATATTATTTCTTTTATTTTTATTTAAAAATAAAACAGATTATCAATACAAAATAAATAAGTGCAATTAACTTGAAAAATTCTTAGTCAAGTGAAAAAAGTGACATAATTTTTCTTAATTATTTAGTTCTGAAAGGGACTAATGACAGAATTTCATGTGATTCTGCTTTTTGTGTGGGGCTCATCTGATATGAAAGCTCATATAATTTCTGTTTTTTCTCTCAATGAACTTCTTGTTTTGAATCAAAGTAAACATTACAGATCTGAGCTATATATACATATTTCTATTATCTAAAACGCTCCAAAGAAACGGATCCAGTAGTCATTTCCGCTTACCCCTGAAATAAGATAATAAATAAAAACAAACTATGGTTTAGTGTAACACCCTTTTGATAACTGTCTATGAAACTCCAATCCAGTCAGGTCTCACAGATGAGATAGGTGTCTTCAAATTTGAATTTTGGATTAAAATCCAGTCTTAATCTTTAACTTTGAATCTGTGGTTCATATTTGAATCGGCAGTTGGTAGTTCAGCAATGTAGCTCAAATTCAGTAAATTCAGTCCCAGGGGGGATAAATTTTTAAAAACGAAATACATTAGTTGGCATTACTTCAATGCAATGAAGACAACTTTTCTATATAAGTTTTGATTTCCAACTCAGCGCATTTTATGCAATAAATTTAGGCTGGCTGCAGGTACATGTGATTTACCTGCTGGAGCTGTAGTGGGCTGATCTAAACCGTGTGGTGCAACCGATGCCACAGGTACATATGAATCCTCAGGTACAACTGGTGCATTTAGTTCTTCTTCATCCAGGGTTTCAATTAGATATTTTTTACATCCTCCTTCAATTCAGGAAACAAATAAAAACATAGAGTTTGAAGTTACATGAACAATCTGATTTATACAAGAAGCTCAAATTTATTTAGGTTGTTTTATATTATTAATTTTAAACCTTTTACAAACAACAAATTAAAAAAAATTAGATTGGAAATCATTAGGTGATAAATATTGTAAATTAATTAGTTCACTTTTCCTGGTATCATCAAGAGATACAAAACGCAGAAAAATATTGCTCCTTGTTGGCCGTTCATGATAAACTAATTAGACATTGCTTATTCATTTAAATTAATAATATCTAATAAAATTTCTATTAAAAATAATGAAGAAAAATAAAGACTTTTATAAAAGTAATAAATTTTTCAATTTCATTGGAAGCTCCTAAAATATTGTAGCATTTAAGATCTTAATCAATTTCCTCCTAGTCTGAGCTCTATGGTTTCTGTGCTTTCCTAGATAAATACTGAGACAGAAATGTCTCAAAGAAACTTTATTTTGTATAGCTTAAGAATTCAGAAATAGTAAAAAATTTAAAAAATCAAGGGCAGATTTTTTCTTAACCTTTTATCAACCACAAAATTGAGCCGGAAATAAGATTGAGTATCAATTTTTCCAAATGATGGTATTACTTCTGTGTAGCTCCTATTTATTAAGTAAGATTTGTCTATAGTCTTTGGATTTCAAAAACTTTTAACAGTTTTGAATTCTAATATAGCTGGTGGTAAGGTTGTTTTGAACATATATTGAATATCAATTTGATTGCACCCATTTAAATATCAGCTTTGCATTGTTGTACATGCAGTACAATGGATTCCAGCCAGCACTATACAGAGTGTGCAGTTCCTATTCAAGCATTGATGGCACTATTCTGCAAAGTGCTAGCAGGAATTCTTATCCTCCATCGCACTGGTTCTGTGATGAATAGGAACGGCACTACTCTGCATAGTGCTGGCTTGAATGCATAGCCTCAATAAATTGCACTGGTACCATGATAGTTGGAATGGACACAGAGTGCTTCCTGGAATGCATAGGCTCCATCGTACTGGTATTACCATGGATAGGAATGACACTACTCTGCATAGTGCTGGCTTGAATGAATAGCCTCCATTGCACTGGTACTACAATACATAGTAACTGCACAACTCTGCAAAGTTAATGTACGAAACAGTGTGGGAAGAAATTTTAGGCTCTATCTGGACTGTGTCAATATTAAAATGTTTTAGATGCTTGAACATTTTCTGACTAACAGTGAACAGTAAAACTGTTCCTGTCATTATCAGCAGATAAATCATTTGGAGTACATCTGAACTCTTGTTTTAATCAGTTCCCTTGGATTCCAGAAAACCTATGATTCAGCTGCTCCAGTTCACGATCTGTCAGTGTGTCCTGGAAGTTCCAGTTTCTATGTTTCCTGCAGCTATTTCTACATCAGATTTGTCTGTAAAGAGCAAGTTTAGTTTCTACTCCTGGAGTCCTAGGCCTGACTTAATATTCTAGCTGCTCCAGATATGTATAGAGCTGTCTGGCAAGAGAAGCGTCTCCAATATTGGGAAAGGGCAGCATCTGGTATCCTGGGTATCCTAGTTCTCCTCTGTATCCTCATAGGTAGTTTAGATGGGCTTGTATGAAAGTAACTGTTTCAGTTCCAGAAACTACAGGAGATAAATCTCTTGATGATACTGAGGAATCCGAGGATGTATATTCATAGATAATGATGGGGAAGAAGGCTGGTGTCCTCTTAAGTTCTCCAAGATACCCTAGCTGCTCTATATCTTTAGTGGCTCTGTCAATAGAACCATGCAGCTCAAGAATATAGAGCTCCATCTGATTCATATTGGTCCGTAGTTGAACTAGCTCGTCCTAGCTGTCCTGTTCTGTATCTCTCTCTTCATAGATACAGCTGGAGAGTATATCCTGGTCTGTAGTTGGAATGGCTGGTCTGTAGTTGGACTATTCTGTCCTAGATATCCTAGCTGCTCTTTGTCTCCAGTTGTCTCCAGTGGTTCCATCCTAAAGCCAGGTGGATAGTAAAGACTGGATCCTCTAGCTGCAATGTGTCTCAAGTGGTTAAAGATAGGATAAAGTAGGCAGGATAAAGATACAGTCCAATAGTCCAATAGTGCAGGTCCCCAGACCTTTGTTGTTACAAAAGCAGGATTATCTCATACCTCTGTACTTCTTAAAGATCCTGGGTGCACTAATCCTATTCTCCAGGTTCTCTACTCCGCTCAGATTCAGAGAAAGGGTTGATGGCCGATGGGGTTTTGTATCTGATCATACTCTAAATACTACAATAGATAGTAAAATCATCCATTCCCAAAGAAATATTTATAATTTTTAACTTCTCGAGGAACTTTGTCTCATGTTTCAATATGAAGCTTAATTGCAAGTAACTTTATCTTTTTGATAATATTTGAATTGATAAAAACAAATTAATATTTAATATATTTTTTACAAAAACATTTCATCCAAATTGTATTACTTTTTAAATTTCTTCGCTATCTATCTATTCATCTATCTTTCTATATATCTATTTAAACATGTCTATCTATCTATATATATCTATCTATCTATCTACCTATCTATTTATGTTTTTATCTGTCTATCTATCTATATATCTATCTATATATTTATCTATATATCTATCCATCTACCTATCTATCTACCTATCTATTTATGTTTTTATCTGTCTATCTATCTATATATCTATCTATATATTTATCTATATATCTATCCATCTACCTATCTATCTACCTATCTATCTATCTATTTATCTTTATATCAATCTGTATCTATCTATCTGTCTGTCTATCTATCTATCTATAAAGTATCTCTACAGACTATCATGCTAAAAGGTTTTCATCGTTATTTATAAACCCTCCAATATTATTTATCATCACAGTATTATACTTATTATTTTAGTGGACACAATATATATATACAAACTAATCTTTATATTTTATTAGAAGAAATAGTATTTTTAGTAGACAGATGTTAGAGACTTTTTCCTTGGTTTATTTTTCATAGAGACCATGAATGTACCTTTTAATCCTTTAAACTTAATTGACGGAGATATTTAATTGTTAACATAAAATTGGTGGGTTTCAGGAAAAGGTAACCGGCGGATATCTACTGCAGGAACAAGGAAAGAATTTGAGAAAATGTATATATATTCGAAAAACAACACTGTAATCCCTTTAGTTTAAAGAATGAAGGTTTAAAAGATACAGTCCTTGTTGCATATATCAATACAATGAAGACGACTTCTGATTTAAATATTATATTGTAAACCCACCCAGCTAGTTCATTCAACCCAAGCTAAATTGTATCATGAGTTGAGTAACTGGACAAACAAATAGTATTGATTGTATTTAACCCGTTACTACTGGAGCTGGTATCAACGGCCAGAGGAAATTTCCAGGGTAGCAAGGTTCAAATCCTGGGAATCCTTATCAGGGGAACACGGATAACGGTGCTTTCGTCGGAAGAGAAAGCAATCTGAACGTCCATTTTGTCCCCGAGAAAAGGGTTAGTCTTGATGAAGGAGGAGAAGAGAGCGGTCGATCACAGCTCCAGTAGCTCCGAGAGGAGAATTAGATCCATCTATGATTCCAGGATTGACTTCGGTTGATCCTCAGTTTGTATTTTAATAATAATGTAAAATAAATGTCTGTGCAAAGTTAGTGCTTTAATCGATTCCATCTGGCTTGTTATATTGAGTTTCTCTTTGTAAAGTTGCCTTTATTCAGTTCTTTATACATGAGTTTCTATTAAGTTTATAATATTTATATGAAGCTGTTAAACAGCATGGATACACATAAACATAGATGCCAAGAGAAGCTGTCAATTAAAAAAGCTTCTCTTTAATTTCTTGTAAACATGTAATTAGTAAAATTGGACGCGACACTTAATATTAGGTTAAAAGCCGCTTTTAGGAATGAAGACAAATAAAAAAGAATATGGGGAAAAAATGAAAAAGATTATGGAAAAAAATAAAAAAAGAATGTGGGAAAAAAATGAAAAAAGAATATGAGAAAAAAATGAAAAAGAATATGAGTAAAAAATGAAAAAGAATATGGGAAAAAATGAAAAAGAATATGAGAAAAAAATGAAAAAGAATATGAGAAAAAAATGAAAAAAAAATTTGGGAAAAAAATGAAAAAAAGAATATAAGGAATAAATAAAAAAAGAATATGGGGAAAAAACGAAAAAAGAATATGGGAAAAAAATTAAAAAAAGAATATGGGGAAAAACGAAAAAAGAATATGGGAAAAAATGAAAAAAAGAATATGGGAAATAAATGAGAAAATGTTGTTTATCTCCGAATCTATTTTCTTATGACAAATGGTGCAAGTTTACTATTTACTGGAGTTCTATAGCTGGTGGTGTAATCTTTATAAGATACATGTACAAACAGTTTACAATATTTATAGTTAGGATTTACAGTGTAAAGGAACTGCAGAAAATGATAAACTAATTTTTCTTAAAGGGAGTGACGGCTAGACATGGCAGTTGAGATGAGAGTGCAGTTTTGTAAAGATTTTTTTCTGGATTCAATTGAGACCACTAAGACGTTTTTATGGTTTAAAATTACTGAATAATAGCTGAAATTTTATCTTTGAAATTCTCCCGGGGTATTCGTTTTGGAGTATACATTTAGATAATCGGACTTGTTAAAATTATTTATTAACGACGACTAAAAATGTAAAAAAATATTTTTTTCTTTCTTTCTATCTACCTTTCTATCTACCTGAATATTTATCTGTCTATCTATCTATGTGTCCACTATGCTTGACTTGAATTTTATCTCATGTCTCTAGGGAACTTTAAACCATGAAAACTTTCCAGGACACTGCGCAAACACTGTATTTGCATATATATATTTTTATATATCCTTCAGAGTGAGTAAAAACTGAGAATAGAGTTAGAACAGTACAAACTTTTTTAGATCCGCAAAGCTTATTTTTTTATCAGAAATCATTTTGAAAATGTTTTTTTTGTTCATCAAACTTTTCATATGATTCTGGATCTTTGAGTTACACTACAATCTCACGGGCAGCCGTAGTACATTTGAATTTCCGAGCTGGGTCAACCTTTCCAGTCCCAGTTTGTACTGTACCTAGCTCTATGGACAGGACTAACCGGTGCAACCAGATTGACGCGGTCAGACTTTATGCTTCATACAGGTTGAATTTACTTTAACTAAAGGGGCAGAGGTGCGTGATCTGTTTGAATTCAAGAGTTTTTACAAAACTCAAATTTATGCGACATTTCCTGGTACGACTTTGTGACCTCGTAGCTCGCTTTTTTAATTTTAAGCACAAGTATTATCTGGTGAAATTTGAAAAGACTTTATTCTTCTCAACTAGTTTGACGTGGTTCACTCCTGTATGCCGAGTCCATTAGCGCCTCATCCAATCAGGGTTCAGTCATGTGTTTGTTGTCTGTTCTGAACCAATAGAAATACTATGGCGGTAACATCTATCTTTCTATCTATCTCATTATCCAATCAGAGATATGAATCCTTCAAACAGTAAATGGACATATTTACTTCTACTGAAACTATAGTTAGCGCTAACAAAGGTGGACAAATTGGGATTTTCTTTTAAAGCGATTTTGTGTTCAAAATACTTCTTATAAATAAACCATTTTTGATGTTTTATTTTGAATCTTTGTGATAATTTTACTTGGGGAAAATATTCCAAAGGGATGCTAATTCAATATACTTTTCAAACTTTTTGATCTTTAAGTTACAAATTATTTAGTTAATGAAGTTTTTTTTAATCTTCAATTCTACTCATTCTTGAAATAATATCTTTTAAAATTCTATCAAAGATTAATGCTTTTATATTTGTGAAAACATAAGCCCAGTGCAGTTTGCTCCTCTAGTTTAGAACATTTATCAATATTTGTAAAAATCTTTTTTAAATAGAAAAAAAATAATAAAATAATAATAATTAATAAATTAGTTTTTTGTACAAAACTAAAATTATAAATTATACCCTTTTTTACTAAACGAACGACTTTTCCTAAAGATTTTGAAAAAACAATTTTTTGATCAAACTTTTTTTGAACGAACGAGTTTTCTGGACGAAAGATTGTGAGAAAACGAACGAAATAGATGGAGATAAACGATAATATTGTTGTATTTCAAAATACATTGATTGAGTGAGAAGATTTATGTTTATCTCTGTATACCAGTATCTATCCATCTATCTATGTATCTCAGTAACTATCCATCTATCTATTTATCCCAGTATCTATCCATCTATCTATGTATCCCAGTATCTATCCATCTATCTATGTATCTCAGTAACTATCCATCTATCTCTGTATCCCAGTATCTATCCATCTATCTATGTATACCAGTATCTATCTATCTATCTATGTATCTCAGTAATTATCCATCTATCTATGTATACCAGTATCTATCCATCTATCTATGTATACCAGTATTTATTTATCTATCTATGTATCTCAGTAACTATCCATCTATCTATGTATCCCAGTAACTATCCATCTATCTATGTATCTCAGTAACTATCTATCTATCTATGTATCCCAGTATCTATCCATCAATCTATGTATCCCAGTATCTATCTATCTATCTATGTATCTCAGTAACTACCCATCTATCTATGTATCCCAGTAACTATCCATCTATCTATGTATCTCAGTAACTATCCATCTATCTATTTATCCCAGTATCTATCCATCTATCTATGTATCCCAGTATCTATCCATCTATCTATGTATCTCAGTAACTATCCATCTATCTCTGTATGCCAGTATCTATCCATCTATCTATGTATCCCAGTATCTATCCATCTATCTCTGACCCATCAAACAATGTCATCTTTTTATCGCCAACTAATCCTTTCTGATTGTTTTTTTTCAGCATTATCAAATAACTTATATCTATTTATACGTTTTTTATATAGATAGATAGATGGATTGATAAAGGGAAAGATCTTATCTATCTTTCTTACTGTATCTATATTTTCATCTTCTATATCTATCCAGCCATCTATCTATCCATCCAAATAGATAGAAAGATGGCTATCTTTCCATATATCTGTATCTATCTGCCAAGACATCTATCTATCTTTATATTAATATATCTATCTATCTTTATACGTTTTTGATGTATGAAGTATGAAATGGGTCTGTGTACACTGCACAATTGCCATGTTTTACATTCTTCTGTTGGAAGATCTAAAATGATAACTTGGGGGTATTAACAGTTGTCTGCATATTCAGCAGTTGTATCTGGTCTCACTTTATAGCTTGTACTAGCTTGGGAACCCTGTCGTCCTGGGTGCTCATAATAACTCACGCCATTTACCCGCACTTGGTCGATTTTTACCGATTGAAACTAAATTTTTGACTTACTCACTTTAGAATCTCAAAACCAAGAACATTCTCCCGTGGTTCTACAGAGTTCTCCCATCAAAATTTGAGGCAAATCGGTCCAGGCGTTCCTGAGATATAATTGGACAAACAAACAGACAAATAGAGGTTACAATTTTATATAAATATAGATAGTCTGAATAGTAAATAGAAAATATGAATGTTTTGATTTGGACAAAGTTGACATAATTTTCTAAATGGACATCTTTGTATGGTTATAATGGAAAGGTTTTCATCTCGACTTTCTAAATATATATATCTATACATTTATCCTACAGTCTGTCCCACATACATTTATCCTACAGTCTGTCCCACATATATTTATCCTACAGTCTGTCCTTCATATATTTATCCTACAGTCTGCCCTTCATATATTTATCCTACAGTCTGTCCCACATATATTTATCCTACAGTCTGCCCCACATATATTTAGCCTACAGTCTGTCCCACATATATTTATCCTACAGTCTGTCCAACATGCATTTAGCCTACAGTCTGTCCCACATACATTTATCCTACAGTCTGTCCCACATATATTTATCCTACAGTCTGTCCTTCATATATTTATCCTACAGTCTGTCTCACAAACATTTATCCTACAGTCTGTCTCACATACATTTATCCTACAGTCTGCCCTTCATATATTTATCCTACAGTCTATTCCACATATATTTATTCACAAAGGAGACCTATTCATCTTCTTTAAATTTATTTATATATAAAGTTGTAATCTCTGTTTTTTAGTCTGTCCGTTTGTTTGTTTGTCCGTTCATAAGTCTTATTTGACTCTTATTAGTGAACGCCTTGTTTCCCAGCCAAGCAATCGATATCGTCTTTTTAAATTCCCATGTTTTTTGGGACACCCTGTATCTAGCGAAAACAAATTTTAGCGAAATTTTTAGATTTAAGTGAGCACTAGCAACTAATCAAAATGTGACGTTTCTTACTTTTATTAAAGCTAGCCCCAATACAAGTAATGGAATTATGGAAACCTGATGACACTCTACAAATTTTTAAATGTAACTTCACATAAACCAAAATTAACAAAAAAAAAGTTTGTGGATTTAATTTTATTATAATTCGTTGTTTTTAAAATTTAGTAAAAGTCGAATTTGTTTGGAGAAATTTTTGTTGTTCTGAGCGGAAAACTTTACATTGGTGGATATCGAGATCAATGCTTGATCTCCTCTTGTCTTTAATCTCCAGATAAACTTACCAATCGAGATTTAGGATATTCCATTCTAAAATTTTCAGCTCTGAGCATTCATAAACCTATCCCTTGACCCGATCGGTTCAGCCGTTTTGACGTTTATTAAACACAAACAGACACCCAGACAAGCACAGTATATTTAAAATTCATCCCTCCCTTCTTCATTATTTGCAGTCTATCCTTATGTTTCATTATTTGGCAAAATTAGAATAGAAATTGGTTTGGATTAATCTCTCTAGTTGGCACAGTCCAGTCTCCCCAATAGAACACAGGATAAGAAAAGAACAAGGGGACAAGCAAAGAACAAGCAGAGAACAAGCAGAGAACAAGCAAAGAACAAGCAAAGGACAAGCAGAGAACAAGCAGAGAAAAAGCAGAGGACAAGCAGATAACAAGCAAAGAACACGCAGAGAACAAGCAGAGAACAATCAGAGGACAAGCAGAGAACAAGCAGAGAACAAGCAGAGAACAAGCAGAGAACAAGCAGAGAACAAGCATAGAACAATCAGAGGACAAGCAGAGAACAAAAAGAAAACAAGCAGAGAAAAATCAGAGAACAAGTAGATGACAAGCAGAGAACAAGTAGAGAACAATCAGAGAACAAGCAGAGAACAAACATAGGACATGCAAAGAACATAAAGAAAACAAGCAGAGAAAAATCAGAGAACAAGCAGAGAACAAACATAGGACAAGCAGAGAACAAGCAGAGAACAAGCAGAGAACAAGCAGAGAAAAATCAGAGAAAAAGTAGATGACAAGCGGAGGACAAGCAGAAGACAAGTAGATGACAAGTAGAGAATACTGACCACCTTANTCCCATGTTTGGTATAGAAAAGTACATAAATCTATCTGGACCATGAAACTACAAACAATAATATCAAATGTTTTTATATAAACTTTCTCAAGTGTAAGAATAAAGGAGTTGAGAGAAGAAACAAACACTTTAAATCACAAAACAAACTTCTTTACAACCATATTTAATATTCATTATTTACAATTGATATTCGTCTAAAAATTTTAAAGTTATTATGATCTTAGATATATGTCACATTTTTAAAAATTTTAAATATAACATTTTAAAAGTAAAGATAATATTTTTGGGATGTGCAAGCAATGCATGATTACAATTATAGTATTGGATTTTGTTCATAATATTTTGAAAAAAAAAAAATATTTCTCTGGCGCTGGATTTTGAAACATTCCTGGAAAATATCAAAATATCGTCTTCATTATCAAAAATCCTCCAAACAGGAATGTTTCAAAAATAGTTAAAAATAAAAAATATTATGAAATATCAACTTTAATAATCGATGACTATTGGTTGTAATATCTGAATGATTTGTTTGGAATTAAATTGTTTGTTTTTTTACGATCCGAATTGAATGTTGCAACTTTCTGAATTTGTATGGACGCTACGTTCTTCAGTATAAGTCGTTTTTTACAATTTTCTCCTTATAGACGCAACAGATAGAAGTAAGATTAGCAGCGATCAAAAGCGCTTATTTTTCGCCGTAAGCCTATACCTCCTTTCTTTTCGCGAACACTCCCTTTAATTGTTTGAAAAATCATAGATACACGACATTTTTTGCGAAGATAAAGAAATAAGATTTTGTGGCAAGAACTTAATTTCTTTTCTGCATTCCTTTTTTTGAAACATAATGGTGTACACCTTTGATATTGCAAACCAAAAGGATATAACAGAATTTAAAATATAAAATATCGATGAGGTCAAACACATTGCATGGGATGAAAGATTAAAAAATCAAGAACTTTGTTCCTTTTCTGCATCTCTAGTTTTAACGGACCAATCCGGAATTCCTAAATAAAGTTCCGGAAATAATAGTAATAATAATACTTTTTCAATCTGATGATGTAAACTTTTGATGTTTCAACATTGTCTCTTTGATCTTACAATCCTTAGTTTTAAATTTCAAAATCTAAGACATCAGGTTGCAAAGATTTAATGATAGAAAATTAGAGTTCGTGGCGAGTAATATCAGTTTTTTTAAATTTTGTTCTAGAAGGATGTCTGTGTAGACAGGTAGAGAATATTTATCTGCATTCCTTTAATTTCTAGACAGCATGTCCTCCACACGGTAATTCAGATGTCCTGGTTTCATGTCGAAATCCAAATCGATCCAGACATCCATTTGTGCAAAAAACGTACTCGGTAGACCCCACGGGCCCACAATGTACAGGGTGTCCCATATCATATTAGATCGTCAATGGGTCTAAATTACGATTTTCGGGACTAATCAGAAAATTTAAGAAGATTGAATCATTTTGTAAAATCTGATAAGAGTTATATAAACATTTTCTTGCAAAAAGGGCTTGGTTTTTCCAGTATTATGTGCTTAAATTGGCACTAAAGCTTAGAGATAATCTAATATGATATGGGACGCTCTGTACACGAACATGCCAGTACAAGTGTCAGTCGTTCAGTGTACTGCAGAATACTGCAGTACACTGACCAAAAGCATAGTTTAGTTTGATGCATATACAATAATACTGTATGTTGTATATATTACAATACAATTTCACTCGACCGCCAAATTTTTGTGCAATGGTTTAGATCACGAAAAAAATCAAACCATTTTTAAGGTAGATATAGACAGATCGATAGTCATGGGAGTTTATTTTTTTTTTTAATATTTGGTGGAGTCACAGACATTTATACGTGAATTGACCTCCCAGTTAGAACATACAAAGGTTTAGCTAGATCTACCGTGCTATACTGCAAAATGTGCCGGATGTTATGTATTCTGAATTTAATATTAGACACACTTAACTCAACACATTTTTACTCAAAAATGTTATTTCTGATAGGTTTAGAGAAGGGAGCGGAGCGGGGGAGGGGAGGGACCCGACCGAAAAATATGAACACTTCATTAAAAATTAATCCCATCCTGCCCCAACTTGGTAATTATTTAGAATCAAAAATATATAGTTTGCACAGAATCAAAACTGTTTGAAAAGGGGAATTGTCCGACTCCGAACCTAGGATAAAGTTTTGATTATATGCATTACGCAATTGACCATTTTCAGTCTGAAAAAAACATTATAGAATTCTACAGAATCTTTTTTTTCTACGCTAGTATTGATATAGCCATTCGGAGATACAGATGGCTTTTTTCAATTTTTTTTCTTACATCGTTTGTTAACGAACCATTTTATTCGTTTTTTATTTTCAGTCCTTCAGAAAAAAATCGGATTCGTACGTTTTCAAAATTATCTTTCATTTTCTATCTATATTTCGTTCAATTTTTAACTGAACGATCGTTCAATTAAATCGTTGTTCAGAAAAAAAGTTCGTTTGAAAAAATCGAGCGTTCTGAAAAAACTCTAGTTTTTGTAAAGTTTGTTCGAAAAACCCGTCTGTTCAGGTAAATTACCACCTATTGTACCTGATAATCTATTTGAGTGAACCGTAAGGAAAACCCGTCTGTTCAGGTAAATTACCAGCTATTGTACCTGATAATCTATTTGAGTGAACCGTAAGGAAAACCCGTCTGTTCAGGTAAATTACCACCTATTGTACCTGATGATCTATTTGAGTGAACCGTAAGGAAAACCCGTCTGTTCAGGTAAATTACCACCTATTGTACCTGATAATCTATTTGAGTGAACCGTAAGGAAAACTATTATACTCTGAACTTGCTTAGCTAATCAAGCAAACTGTACACTAAACAAATTGACTGTACATGATCACTTTCAAATGCAGGGTTAAATGTGTACAACTATGTACAATGCGCATAGTATTTATGTACAAAACTTTGTATGAAAAGCCAAATGTTTTTATTGTTATAAAGTGTCTAGATGGTATAAATCAAGAAAGAAAATCAAATAATGTGAAGAAAAGTTTATATTAAATTATTTCTTGTTTTCTTTTTATTATATTATATTGTGTTTTAATATTATCTCAAATTCCAAACATTTTTGGGATCTTTCAGAAAAATTTTTTATAAGTTTTTTGTTTTGAAGAGAAAAATACAAAAATTAAATATCATAACTAACATGCATTGCGATGGAAAAAATTGTAAATATTAAAAACAAAAAATTAGAATTAAAAATGAATTCAAAACAATTGTTTTGGCTTATTGGTATTGACGAAACAAAGAAACCGATCTGCCTCGAATTGCCATTTGTAATTTAAAATATCCCATTGACATTTGTTCTCAAAAGGAATTGAGTTTTTGCCACAAACTCTGATTTTCTAACCCCTTTTACTTGCAACCAAATTTTGTAGACCTTTAATATCTAAAACCAAAGAGAATAGAATATATATATTAGAGGGGAATTTGGAGAATCTCTCGGTATGAATTTTTTCAGTTCCTATTAGTCTGAAAGGGAGTTCAAAGTGTACAAATCATGTAAATGTTCACAAATTATATGCAGTAGAGTACATTAATACAGTATGTTCCCTAGACTATCCATTTAAATTTCAATTTTTTTAAAGCTGTTAAATAAACTTTATAATGAATTAGGTGAATAAAAAACATCATTTGATTTATATTTATAACGAAAAATCATGTCGTTTGTAAAGTGAAAGGCATAGAGACTATGTGAAATGATCATTGGTCAATTATGAAACCAGCCTATTTCATAATTTGGTTTTTTTAATATTAATTTTAGATTTTCTATAAAATTATATTCCAGGGCCCAAAAGGTTATACAAGTATGAAGTACACTTGCAGTATGGAAACAGTACAACAAAATGGTCGTTTTACACTTTTTCTAGTAAATACCCCTCTAATAAATATTCTATTCTCTTTGTCTAAAACTCTAAAATTTAAGTCTGAAATATCAAATGTTTACATCATCAAGTTTTAAATATATATATATATATA